>NW_004955449.1:4058193-4070633 GCF_000276665.1 Chinchilla lanigera
TGTTGGGTATTTTCTCTCAGCAATGAGAAAAGTAACCAAGATATTTACATATATTTTAAAATGGAAACAGAGCAATGTTACTGTAAGGGCTCAAGAATTAGACCATAGAATAGCACCATATCTAAAATATAATATTCCCTATATAAAATCAAATCTTTATTTTACTTATATAGCAATAATAGCAGATTTTTATTGAGTACTTGTTATGTACCAGTCACTTTTATAATTTAATCTGTACTGTATGATTTAATCTCCATCACAACCTTATGAATTACATACTATTATTGTGTCCTCATTTTGCAAATGGGGAAACTGAGTCTCCAGGAGTTAAGTAATTTGCCTGAAATTACATAAATAAGTGTGGTAAGAGCAGGATGCAAACTGTAGATTTCTCTCTCTCTCTCTAGCTCTCTCTCTCTCTCTGTCTTCTCTCAGCTGGAAACCACATGAGGTTGGAAATCTTAACCTGCTTTGTGCTAGTATAACGGAATACTACAGATTTACTGACTTATAAAGAACACATCTATTTCTTACAGCTCTGGAGGCTGGGAAATCCAAGATCAAGGGGCTAGCCTCTGGTGAATGTCTTTGTGCTGCATCACCCCATGGTGCAAGGCAGCAGGGCCAGAGCACAAGAGTTGTGTTGTCATGGCTGCCTTGATGTCCTGAATCAACTCAAAGTGTTTCCCTCCTGTGGTCATTTTGACTTTGGGGAAGAGTCAGAAGTCACACAGTGCCAGACCTGCTGAATGAGGTGGGTGAGGACACACCAGAATGCCTGCCTTTCTGTTGGATGCCACTTGGCACCAGTTTCTGCCATAGTTTTAATCATACCTTATAAAGACGCTCATGAATGAGCACTTCCAGAACTGCTTCAGACAGTGGCAAGAATGATGGGATAAGTATATTCAAAGTAAAGGGGTATATTTAGAGGGGAATTAATGGTAATATGTCTTTTAAATTTTTAAAAATTTCACTATATTTTGATCACCCCTTGTACAAGCCGAGAGGGTGCCAAATTCACTTTTATAATGAACCCACTCCTGCAGTGACAATTGATTCATGAGAGCCAAGCCCTCTTGGCCTAACCACCTCTTGAGTGTTCTACCCCTCAACACTATTGCTTTAGGAATTAAGTTTCTAATACATAAACTTTGAGAGAGTAACTCAGACTGTGGCAGAACCATATCCAGCATACTCAGCATCTAGGACAGGGGTGGGTACATTGCAGGCAATTAAAAAGACATGTTGACTGAATGGATGAACCAAATGTTAACAGTAGCTTTTTATGAAGGATGCTGATGGTTAAGCAGCCCTTGAATTGTCTACTTAATGTGTTTCTTACTTGAATTTTTTGATGAGTATATTGGCCAGTTACTTATTCATGTGTTTCTTTGTATTTCTCACCCTCCATATTTTTAGGTGTTTTTGCAGAATAAATTCTCACTAAAGGCCTGCAAGTGGAGATGATGCCTTTCCATTCAGAGGCCCTTAGAAAATAAGGATTTGGGAGGCCATCTTAAATAAGACACTCAGCAATGGGATCGAGACTGTTTTCCTGTGTAGTCTCATAGGACAAGATGAATTTCAGATTACTGTTTTACTCTGTAATTTCCCAGAATTGTCATGTTTATTGTGTCTTTCCTGTCTTTCTAGTGTCCTTCCCTGTCCTAAAATACCACTTTCCAGAAAGAAGTAGGCGTGTGTCTCTCTTGTTCACTGCTTTTTCTCCAGCGCCTAAAACAGTGACTACCATGTGAGAAGAGCCCCTCAAATTGTGAAAGAAATGAGGAACTGAGTGAATGAAGCCCTCGGAGTACCACAGTCTGGGCAGAGCTGGGAAGACTGATGCGTTCTGTGTGGCAGCATCCTAAGAGGGGAATGCCTGAGAGGGTGAGAGCTCTTTCTGAGGAGACCAGCAGATACAGGAAAGAAGGAACTATACCGCGACAGCATGTGATTCGCCACAGACTTGCTTTCTCAGGGACTCTTTGATAGGGGATGTGATTTACAACTACTCCAGGAAGACTCAGCAGGAGAGCTGCTAATAACCGCCTCACAAGCATTGTGTGATTTATCAGTTAGGGTGTTTTGTTATTGTTACAGACAACTAGCCCAGAAAGTTGGGCTGCTTTGCTTCTGGTGACGGTCTGGGGGATCCTGGTTTCTTCTGTTCCGTCGCTCTCCCATCTCCCTGGTTGCTGTCATTCTCACGGTTGAGTTGGATGCCCCCTGTCTGTCTGCATTCCGGCCTCAAGAAGGAGGAAACAAAGAGGAGGCATGTAACTTGTTTTGACGCTGTCCCTCAGAAGCGGCATATATTACTTTGGCTCATATTCCACTGGTGAGAACTTACTCTATGACTACTTTAATTGCAAGAGAGGCTGAGTCATGACAGAGTCACTGGGGAGATGGTTATAATGGAACTAGCTTCCTAGGCCCCTGGACTGACTCAAGATTCTGCACTTAAATGAGCATCCCAGGCAATTTTCACACACAGAAAAAGCTGTGAGCCACTGCTTCCTGCTCCTTGACAGCCCCAGGCCAAATTTCTCTTGATGTCACTTCCCTGAGTCCTTTTCGGATATCTGACATCCTCAGCCATCTCTCCCTTTCTAAGCTGCTGGGTTTCTGTTGAGCGCTCTTGTTCTTGAGTGCATCTTGGGTGATGGTTGTTGGATCTGATCCAGCATGCTCTTGGTTTGCTCCTGGTACACAAGGTCAGACAGGATGATTTTTAAGATCTCTAACACCAAAATGTTAAATTTTCCCAACCATAATTTATCCTAATAGCTAGCTGGGCTGAGGATGTAGCTCAGTACAGCACTGGCCCAACATTTGTGAGGACCTGGGTTTGATCTCCAGTACTGCATGTGCATGTGCATGCATGCACACAATTATAGTAATAATTACACTACTAGAACTTAACTAGTCTTAGCTCCCTAGATTCCTGGATTTTTTAGGTTTCTGGGGGCTTCTTGGGATATGCCATAGACAGCATCAACCTACATTCTTGTGACTCATTAAAGGTCTTCCTGAAGGACCCCTAAGTATGAGGATTGCATAGTTCAGACTTGGAGCAGAAAAGGGGCTCAATCACTGTGTGGGAGTGGGATAGAGTTACTTATGTTGCAAGCTCCCAGAGTGTGGGTAATTCCCAGCAGCTTTCTGTGCTTTTTAAGGTCAGAAATATAAGGTAAGCTGTTTTTTACAGAAATTTTACCTAGTCGTGTTTTGGTCTGAGAAACAGCCCTGAAATGTACCTTGAGCAGGAAGATTTCATGGAAAAGAAAGGAATAGGTGGGCTCAGGGAGGACTGGAAAGAAACCAGAAAAGTGAAGAGTCTGGGATCAGAAATATATCTATAACCTCCTAAGCTTTTGTGGGCACTTGCCGAGAAGCCCGAGGCTTTTGCAGCCCTCTTGGTAGGTTTTACAGGCTAATGAGTAAAATAGAGGATCATAGTGACCTTTAGAAGTACCATCGTTGCATTTCTGCAGCATGAAGTGTGCGTGTCTTTTTCATTTTTAGTGGTAAAGCTTCTACGTGCCCTATATTTAGTTATTAATCATCCAATGACACTGAATAACTGAGTTAGCCAAGTATTCCCTTTAACAAAACAGATGTTGTTAAAAAGTCACTGTGTTACTTTATGAAGAAAAATTCCACTAACATGTAAAATATTTGATTTATAAAAAGAAGACAAGAAATAAAGGGAAAACATGTGATGTACAATTCAAAAATAAAAATAGTTCATTGGTATTAAATAGTATAAAAAGACAACTGTCTATACAATTTCATGACATGTACATGAAAATCATTCTTTAAGGCTGTTGGTATCTTCTCCTTGGGAGTCGTTTCTGTAAAATAGCCTCTCTGTTTTTCATTTTCCCAAAGGAACTTGTGAGAAGTATTTTAGCATTGCTTATTTTCCATAGATTTGTTTCCATCTTCACAGAGTTAAAATAAGCAGTTTTCTAAACTAGTGGTTCTCAAACTTCAGAGTGCATTAAAATATCTGGAAGATTTATTAAAATATAGATTGCCAAGCTCCTTGAGTTTCTTGGTAAATCTAGGGATTGGGCCCACAAATTCACATTTCTTACAAGTGACCCCAACTGGCACTGATACGGCTGGTCAGGAGACCAAGATGTCTTCAACTACCACCTCTTAGTCTTCAAGAAATCTAATTGGATTCTGAAGACTAAATATAACTTGTGGGTTGTTTTTGAAAGCAGAATACCATTTAGTGAAATAAGACAGTTAATCTCTCCAAGTAACTTCTCCTTCCTTTGCATTTTTTTGTAGGAATTTTGTTGGTTGGTTGCTATTGGCATGAATTAAGCCTTATATTCCTCCAAGCGAGAATTATATCTGCTTTGAAACTGAGTTCTTCAAAGGGTTGTGTTCATCTTTGAATTCTCTATTGTCCTTTGCATTTTGCAGACAGCAAATAATTATTTGGTAAATTGAATTTAGCTATGGATACAAGTTTTGTAGTATTTACTTAGTGTTTAGCTTTCTACATCTAAAAATCATAGCAAATATTGAATTAAATGGACTGTTCAGCTCATATAAATTGAACATATCCACTTGATTGACATTTGAAGGTGTAGGAAGAGAATGGTTTCCTTAAACTAGGCCAGAGCTTGTAAATCTAATTACACTGATGTGTGTGTGGTACTGATGATTGAACCACTGAGCCCTTGGTCTTTGTACCGAGTAACTTCCCCTCCTTTCTAGTTTTCCATTTTGAGACAGAGTCTCACCAAGTCATCAAATTGCCTAAGCTAGGCTCCAAATTGTGATCCTCCTGCATCACTGAGCTGGGATTATAGACGCGAGCCACCATACTTGGCCCCTACTTTTTTATGGAGACATATTTGTACATCCTTATGGGGTACACTATGGTATATAGGGAACCTCATTTGTCTCTCCTTGTACCCTGGAGAGAAATGGCAGTAGGTATAAGGAAAATAAAGACAAGAGACAATAGCTGGGGTCAGGTGGACTGACCTCTTACTTGACAGGCAAGAGGACTCACTTCAACGGTAGGAGCGTTTATTTTATACCCTTGCAAAGTTAGTATCATGAAAGGTAAGGTTGCCTAGCAACTAATGACTGTAATTGTCCAGGCAGGACGTCTTTCTGAAGACTGAGGCAACTTGACTGCCTGAGACATGCTGGCTCTGTACTGCCCTCACACATATGACCAATTTCCAGCCCCAGCAGCTCCCAACAATGGTAAATAGATACATTTATATGATGTGTAATATATCATGGCAATAAGGACTTCCATCTCTTCAAAAAGTACTCTATTTTTATGTGCTAGGAATTTTGTACTGTTCTAACAATTTTGAAATATATCATAAATTATTTTAACCAATAGTCACCTCACTGTGTTATTGAAAAATCAGACCTAATTCCTTTTCTCTGTTTTAGTGCTTCTTATTGAATTTCTTCCATCCCCTTTCTACCTGCCTGCCCTTCTCAACCTCTAGTGACCACTATTCCATTTTTTTAATGGCTGAACAATGTTTCTATTGTTTATACAGATCATTTTCTTCATCTATCCATCCAGTGATGAACTTCTGGGTTGATTCCATCATGATCCATTCAGAATGGCGATGCAGCAAACAAGGGAGAGCAAGTATCTTTCTCGTATAAACACTGCATCTCCTTTCCTACCCAGTAGTGAAATCACTGGGTAATTCCATGGTTCATGTGGAAGGTAGCTCTGTTTTCAGTTTCTTGAGGAGCCTCCATCCTGTTTTTCATAACGGCTATACTAATTTACTTTCCCGCCAACAGTATATGACACTTACTGTTTTTCTACATCCTTGCCAGCACTATTTGTCTGTCTTTTTGATGACAACATTTGAAGTGAGAGATGTCCCTGTGGTTTTGATTCGTATTTGTAAGCTGGAGCACTTTTTCATGTTTGGTGGTCTTTTGTGTCTTGTCGTTTGATAAGTATCCACTGTGTTCTTTAGTCTATGAAAAACTGGATTGTTTGTTTCCTGGATGTTCAGCTTTCTGAGTTCTTTATATATGCCAGATATTAATCTCTTGTTGGATGAAGAGTTGGCAAATAGTTTCTTTCTTTTTTTTTTTTTTTTGGTTTTTCTCTGGTACCGGGAACCGAACTCACGACTTTGCGCATGCCAGGCAGGCGCTTTTGCCGCTGAGCTAAATCCCCAGCCCCTGGCAAATAGTTTCTTTCATTCTGCCACTTGTCTTTCTGTTATTTTCTTTATGGTGCCGAAGCCTCTTCGTTTGATCAGATCCCATTTGTCTAGTCTTACCCTTGCTGCCTGTAACTTTGGGATCCTATTTTTAAAAATCACTGCCTAAATCAATGCCTTGAAGTATTTCCTCTGTGTTTTCTTACAGTAATTTCATAGTTTCAGGTTTTACATTTAGTTTTTTTATATTTTTTGAGTTGGTTTTTGTGCATGGTGAGGGGAAGGGATCAGTCTTCTGTATGCATGTATCCAAATTTTCCAGTGCCACTTATTGAAGAGACTATCTTTTTCTTCATTGTATGTTGTGACTTTTGTCAAAAATTAGTTGACTACTCATCTGCCATTTTAAATCTAGCTCCATATAATGCTTTGCTGCCACCAGCATCCCTGTGACCCAGACTGCACCACTCGCCCCTGCCCATGGCTCCACCACCATGGAGGACATGAACGAGTACAGCAGTATAGGAGTTCGCTGCTGAGAGGTCCAAGGTAACAAGAGCAAGAACCAGCAGGATGACAGCAAAATGTTTTTTGGAGGCTTGAGCTGGGATACAAGCAAGAAAGATCTGACTATTTGTCTTGATTTGGGGAAGTTGTAAATTGCACAATTAAAACAGACCCAGTCACTGGAAGATCAAGAGGATTTGGATTTACACTTTTCAAAGACGCTGCTAGCACTGATAAGGTTTTGGAATTACAAGAACACAAACTGGATGGCAAATTGATAGACCCCCCCTAAAAAGCCAAAGCTTTAAAAGGGAAAGACCCCCTAAAAAGGTGTTTGTGGGTGGATTGAGCCCAGATACTTCTGAAGAACAAATTAAAGAATATTTTGGCACTTTTGGAGAAGTTGAAAATATTGAACTTCCCATGGATACAAAAACAAGTGAAAGGAGAGATTTTGTTTTATCACATACACAGATAAAGAGCCAGCACCAGCAGTTGTGGTCCCAAGTCTGTGGACTATGGAGAACTTCCCTAGTCTTCCCTGGAAATATGTGGGCAATGTTTGAGCTTATGGTGTTGGTACCCATGCTCCTGGATGTGAATGACGTGGAAGAAACCTTCCCTAGGTCCTGAGATTGAGCATGGGTAGTGCTGGGTGCTTATGGCTTAGGTTTTTGTGGACCTGGAGCTGCAGGATATGGATGGAAAGATCCCTAGGTTGTGCAGAGCAAGCCCTGGTGGGAATGAGGCTTGTGGCCTTGGCAGCTACAACCCTGGAACTGCAGACATAGGCAGGACCTTCTCCTTGTCCCCTTGGGATAAGACTGGGTGATACCAGGGATTTTTTTTTTTTGTCTGTTTGTATCAGCAGCAGTCCCAAGACTGTGGGCTAGGAAAGAGACTTCCTTAGTGCTTGCTGGGTAAGCATCAGTGGTGCTTGGGAGACAGGGTCCAGTGCACAGCTCAGGCCTTTCCCAGCTCCCAGTGGATAGGCACAGGTGAGAGCAGGACTTTCCACCAGTATCTACAGCCTCAAGGGTACAGGCTGGGGAGGAGACCTTCCCTAGCTCTTACCAGACAAGAGCAGAGGGTACAGGGATTGGGGCCACTAGTAGCCAAGTTGCTGGGATTGTGGGACTCAACCTAGAACTTTCCCAGCTCCTGATGAATATGTATTCATTAAGCTGGGAGTTTGCAGTAGTAGCTATAGTCTCAAGGTTGCGGGCTGGGGATAAACCTCTCCCTAGTTCCCACAGGGCAAGGATGAGAAGGACTCAGGCTTGTGGGTATAATGACTGGTTCAGAAACTGCATTAGGCTAAGACGGTTGTCTTCCATCCAGTGAGGCATGCACTGGTCTAAGACTTCTGGAGACATCAGGTTGCTGGTCCCTAAAGCAAGATGATACATTATAGTAGTTATAGGTTGGGTTCTGGGCATTGGGAAAAGTCCAAAATGAGTTCTTCATTTGGAGCAGAGTGGTCACTCTTAGACCAGCTCCCCAAACTGGGTTATATGTAAGTCCTGTGGAATTCTGTCATAGTTAGAACTGCCAGTCTGCAGCTGTGGTAGGAGTTGATGGAACTTTCCCACCTAACTTTGCCCAACATATAAACTTTTTTTTTTTTCAGTGCTGGAGATCAAACCCAGGGCCTTGTGCATGCAGGGCAATGGCTCTACCACTGAGCTACAACCCCAGCCCCTAAACTTCTTAAATAACAAAATTTTTTAAAGTCATCTTTCAGGAAAAGCCTCCTTATCTTCTGTTAATTCTTACAGTTTGGAACCTGCTTTTGAAGGATACATGAATCAATAATATCACAATCTCAAAATCTTTCTAAGAAACATACAATCTGTAAAGAGGTATATGCCATCCAATGAACAAGCAACTTCTCCCCACGCCCAGCTAATCAAGCAGGTTTGAGCTTATAACATCTGGCCTCCTTGCCAATCAGTTGTGCAACAAAACTGTTTTTGTAAAAACCTGGTGCTATAATATGGGCTTCTCTGCATATTGGACAGAGTGCCCTCGCTTGATAAAAATTTTCAAAATGACCCAGATGGGACTTAAGAGTTCATTAACCACCTGCCAAAGGCTCTGTGGCCCTTTGGTGTGATGCTGGCTGTTGACCGTTTTTAGTGTTCACGTGGATTGATATTAGTCTAGAACAGTGATAGGGAAACTTTCAGAGCTTTCAGTGACAACAGACACTGTGGCACATGTGCCACAGGTTCCCCACTACTGGCCTAGAAGGCTGAGCTACCTGAACCTGCATTTCTGCTGTGGTGCTGCTGACCTTCACCCTTGATCTTAGCCAAAAGGCGGAGAAGCGATGTGCTGCTGACCTTCAGCACCAACTTCATATTTGAAGAAAAGATCTCTGGGTAAGGAATCTTACTAACGGGACAATGCCTTGAGTGGACTTTGCTGTTTAGGGGCATAGATTGTCCCTTTGGTTTTGACTTCCATGAGTGAAATAATTCTTTCAGGAATCCCGGGTAGTCTAGTCTCTGAAATGTGGGTTAAAGGCAGTACATTTCAGTCATGGGCTTCTTGTCAGTTTTCTGGTCTGGAAGTGCACTCTGATTTGTGTTATGAGTCCTTTTACCTGTTAGTCTGTGAGTTATTTATTATTTTAATTGTAGAAACCATGGGATTTGGTGAACTGTTTCTTCACTGCAGTGCTTGTCTGCTGTGCCACCCTGCCTTGGAGCCAGCCGATGATGGACTGAAACTGCTACACACTGAGCTAAATAAACCTTTTCCCCTTTAACTTTCAGTGTTAGGTATTTTATCTCAGCAACAAGAGGAAAAGCACCTAAGACACCCATCAAGGCAAAGTGTCCTTGGATTCCTAAAGGATAGTTTTGGCAGGGGTTCCTATGCTGATCAACCTACCCCCACTTTGGCCATAGATTTCTCTTCTACCTTTTAACATTATTGAACTCATTGTAACATCTTACACTCCTCTTCTGTTGAATTCACATTTGCTTCTGCATACCTACTTGAATATTTTGTTTGACTGGCATGCCTAATTTAGAATTTTGTCAACATTCCTGAGATAAATCTACAACTGCAGCTTAAGAATTAATATGGAAAGGCTGTAGCCTTTTGTAATTATTTTTTTCTGCCTACTTTAAATCTATTGATTCTTCAGGGTTCTTTGGAAGTATACTTTCAGCCAATCCTAGTTAAAATGTGAACATCTAAGGGGTAACTCCTAGACTCATTTGACACTGAAAAGGGTGGGGTGAGGTGGTGGGGATGAGATGAAAGGATTTTCTTTAAAACAAGGTTCTGTGGGAATTGCTTTACATGAAAAATTTGGGTGAATGCTTATTGAAGCCTTAAATGAAAAATCTTATACTGTAGTTCAGCAGAAGTAATAACTCATTTTATTTGGTCATGAATATAATTTGGATCTAACTCTTCATATAGACTAGTACGTTTGTATTGTTCTCTCATTACTAAAATGAAAGCTAGGGGCTGGGGATTTAGCTCAGTGGCCCAGAGCCTGCCTGGCAAGCACAAGGTCATGAGTTCGATTCCCGGTACCAGGAAAAAAATAAAATAAAATAAAATGAAAGCTGTAATATCTTTGTTTCTGTGTTACTTACATGTTACAAGCTGTGTCTACATGATAAAATCTCCCATATAACTTACAGATAGATAAATGCTCACATAAACTAAAACTATTAAATTAACCC
Source organism: Chinchilla lanigera (assembly GCF_000276665.1). Classification (NCBI taxonomy): domain Eukaryota; kingdom Metazoa; phylum Chordata; class Mammalia; order Rodentia; family Chinchillidae; genus Chinchilla; species Chinchilla lanigera. The sequence continues at coordinate 4,068,593 of NW_004955449.1, forward strand.
AACTGTCTTTTATTTCAAAGTTGTTAGCCTACATTTTAACCTGGATTTGCTGCCCAGGCAGTGTTATATTTATTGCTATTATTTATCTCTGATTAATCATTATTATTCAGAATATCTGATATGGTATCCTTCACTCTTGTCTTTAAAACCTTTACCTTGTCCATGTTCTTCTTGATAACCAGAATACTCTTCATTACTTGCTGGCAAAGCAAGCAGGAATATGCATAGTTGCTGCCTTTACATTAACACCGGAGAAAACCAAGACATGGCTAAGTAGGATCACCCAAATATCTGATAGTTGTAGAAACCAGAAAAGAGCCTCTCATTCTAAATATTGTCATGAAATACTCAAATGACCTTGAATTACTTTTCAGGAAAAAGAAGAACAAAGAGGATCATACGCCTGAAACCTAGAAGGAGTCTTAAATTTCCTGGAAGGTCTTAACCCACACTGACAAGACTGCAAATACTGATGTCTAGTATGCAGTTGGTATAAGAGCCCCCAAAATAAAAAGGCCTGCAGGACTATGATGGAATCTCTGGCCTGTGTACTCTTGGGTAATAGAATTTCCCTAGATACTTTTTACAAAGAAAAGTTTCACAAAGAAGAGTCTATGCTACAGCGAACTCTAGCTGTTTCTACTCAACAAGTAGAACTAGGAGTATTGAAGACTTTAAAACTAGCAAAGTTATTCATGGGAGTCCCATCTGCTGGCCCTGGGTTGGTCTCCTCTCTCATTTTCAGATATCTCAGTTGGTTTCCTGCTGTGCTAGTTTCCTTTCTATGCTCTGCCCTGTAGTTTATAGCAACTCTTCTTATTCTAGTTAATGCTTATTTATTTTGATTGCCCTAACTCTAGCCTTTCATTAATGATTCTTCCTCTATCCTAGGTACCCCTTCCTCAACCCAGTATACCTGGTTCCACAAAAACTAGCCAGAGTGGTTATCACCCTAGTACATCAAGATTAAAGAACAGAGAAAACTGAGGACTGATACTGACCAAAGATTGGACACACAGTCCCTAAATCAGAAAGATTTTTTTTTTGCTGTAAAGTTCTTAAATTGACTTTCAGGAAAAGCCTCTCCCCCTATTAGTGATTCTTACTGTTTTGAACCTTTTTACATGGACATGCCCAGAAGCAGCCAGCTCACCTAGTCAGTGACATCACAAACTCAAAGTTCTCTGCACAGAATATAACTCCTTCCTCCCATGGAAACTGAAGAGTCATGCTACCCAATCACCAGGCAATGTGTCCCTTTCATAAATTTCCTTCCAGGGAGGCATATTTGAGCTCACGGCTCATGGCCTCCTTGGCAGTCAGCTATACAATAAGCCTTTCCTTTTAGGAAAAACCTGTTGTCACAGTATTGGCTTCTATGAACTTTAGACAAAAGCTCTTAATTGGTAACGGCTGCCTTCTCCGCTCTGCGCTGTTTAGGGTTCCTGCCTGTTCCTTGCTGATTTCCAGAATTCTTCTTCAATCACTGTCCTTCATTGCCCTGCTTCTTTTCTGTGGCAGCTGCGCACGGGGTACCTCTATGCAGCCAGTTTGGCCACATTCTACTAATTATACTTACTTATTTAAAAGTTATCCTTACTTCCCAATCCTGTCATTTTACTGTGAAATTTCCATAGCTGGCAACAGGACTTGCAGGAGTGCAGAATAGTACAGTGCTTAGGACATTAACACACCCAGAAGTATTACTTTTGAAAGACAATACCAAAGTCAAGTCACTAAATGCTGACATGAAGCTCGTGGGTTTATCCTATATTAGCTTTGCTCCTCTTGAATGCCAGCTCAATTAAAAGAACAAACTACTATAAGAGCAAACTATACTTTTTAAAAACCAGTTCTTGAGAAACCACTTTGAAGATATCAATATGTAATACAACAAGCATTGTTAATTTCCTACCACTTTGTTTGTAACTCTGTATTGTCTGTACTGTTCTTTTGCTATTTTGTAAAAGGTTGTCTGTCTGTTAATGTTTTCCTCCTTTTATTTTAAAAAAAACAAAAAACAAAATTACAAGCCAAAATA
>NW_004955449.1:4070733-4113979 GCF_000276665.1 Chinchilla lanigera
AAGCATTGTTAATTTCCTACCACTTTGTTTGTAACTCTGTATTGTCTGTACTGTTCTTTTGCTATTTTGTAAAAGGTTGTCTGTCTGTTAATGTTTTCCTCCTTTTATTTTTAAAATAAAAACAATAAAAAATAAAAACCAGTTCTTCTGAAATCGGATGCACCTGCCTGGCAAGTGCAAGAGTTTGATTCCTGGTAATGGAAAAAAAAACAAAAAACAAAAAACAAAAAAACTTGTGACCACAATGACTTTCTTGGCTGTCATCTACAGTCTTATCAAGAGATGACAGGGACTTCAAATATAATAACCTTAGTAAGAAGTAAGTAGGAAAAAGCTTACAGCCCCTCTTTAAAACTTTATAGGACTTGAGTAATCCATTTCTTTTTTGCAGTTTTAATTAATTAAAATCTATCCAACCTGGGGTTGTCTCAAACCATAATCATTGACAACTTTCGATTGTCATGTGAATATTTTTCCCACTGACATTGAGAGGTCCACAGGGAACATCAGTCAAGTGCCGTACTCAATAAATAAAGCATAATTTGAATCTAGACATAGAACAAAACTAGCCGGATGTGGCGGGGCATGCCTGTAATCCCAGCACTTGCGAGTCTGAGGCAGGAAGATTGCCGTGAATTAAGAGGCCAGCCTGGGCTACAAAGTGAGTTCAAGGCCAGCCTGAACTACATAGTGAAACTCTGTCTCAAAAAGACAAAAGGAAACAACAACAACAACAAAAAGAATTAAACACTTACTTCACCCATATATATAATTAACAACAAATAATATAACTGTCTGTTAAAAATACAACACATTTAAAATAACTACAGTTTAGAAACCTGTTGAGTTCCTCAATACAGGAAACTAAATCAAATATGAATGTAAATATTCCCTTTCAGAAGGGAAGAAAGACATGATACAAAGTTTCCACGTGAGAGGTAAACATGGGTTTAGACAAGAAATGCCACATCTACAAGAGATGTAGAATGGAAAACACAGTACCAGAACATTAGAGCAAAACTCACACAGAAATAAGAGAAACAAGCTGTAACCATTACTTATGTAGACTTTTGGGAAATTTTTACCAAATATTTAAAAATTAGAACATACTTTCCCCATCATAAGCATAAATGAGTTTGTCTTGATTTCTGCTGTATGAATGGGGTAGATTAATCTGAGGGCCAGATGTTTTACATCTGTTTTAGATTATGGCAAACATTAAATAATTAGAAATCACCTATATGACTGAATGGTTTAACTTTATATTCAAAATCAGATGATATGGAGGTGGGCCAGGGAGATAGCTCAGCGGCACAAGTGCCAGCCTGGTAAGCGTAAGGTCCTGAGTTCGATTCTCAGTACCAAATAAAAAAATAAAAAATAAAAAAATAATAATAATAATAAAAGGTAGCTTCCACTTTCAATTAATGTATACAGGGCCAGGGATATAGCTCAGCGGCACAGCATCTGCCTGGCAAGTACAACATCCTGAGTTCGATTCTCAGTACCAAATAAAAAAATAAAAAATAAAATAATAATAATAATAATAAAAGGTAGCTTCAGATGATATGGAGACATCTCCTCAGACATTAGAAAATTTTAGTGCATATTTGATGTTAGAGATTTGATAATAGTGAAAAATTAGATGAGACGTTTTACTGTTAACTTCTATTGCATAATATGCAGATTAAGTCTTAATGCTTTAAACAACTTCCTGCAAGGTGAAAACAGCACTCTCTGAGATATCAAACTAATAACTGATTTTCCCAGTCTGATAACCAAAATGTATTAGTTAATATAGTTTATTATGTGTCGTTCAGAAACTACTGCAGTTTACATGCGTGCACTGGATTAAGAATTAAGCATCATATATCCCATTGGGAATTATGTTTTAGATAATCACTGAAGACATGGAGGGAAAAGTGTATAGTTTAAAAAGGAAAGTAATTAAAATGTCAGCATGAACTTATATCAATCATGCATGTATAAATCTTCAATGGATAATAAGTTATAATACAACAACTCTGAAACAATTAAAAATTGTGATGGTCCATTGCTGTTTGATTACATCTTTGTTGAACAAATGTCACTTATTCTAATAGGGGCATTATGCAAATTATTTTATAATGTCCTTAAATTAATTTGAAACATTTTTTCTAGTAATATTCCTTAAATTAATTTGAAACATTTTTTCTAGTAATATACCAGATTCTTTAAAAAAATCAAGGGAGGAACAACTGACATAAAAATTTTGTGCAAAAATGTGGAGTTGAATAACACCAGAGGAAAAATTTACAGTTCAAACTATATATACTGAATGCCACATTAATTAGGTTACCGCTATAGTGGCCCAATAATAACACATGTCCTTTGGGTGTATTAATCTCGCCAACAGCATGCATCTGTCTAGATATTTTCCTTTTTCTTACATCATTGAAATATGTTGGCACATAGCATTTCAAAATTACCCTGGATTTCACTCTCTTAAAGTTTTCCTGTATCATGCAACGCAAAGGAAGGTAAAAATATTTAACTGGGAACAGTTACATTTACTATAAAGTAAAATAAAAGCTAGACGTTTGTATCTGATTCAAACAAACTAGGTATTGCCCAATGAGATATTGTTAACATGGTTTGTCACTATGTTATATGATGAGATAAAGCAAGTAAAAGTGGTTTGCAATTTTAGGGCCCTACATAACTTACTATGTATCTATAGGCATTTGAAGTCATAGCTACTGCTATAGTAGTGAAACTCACAGTAGAATCAAATATGGAAAATACTGATGACACTGCTTTAAACTGATCACTTAAAAATCCACAGTATTAGAATAGAGAATGCACATGCTGGGGTGAAAAACTGCCTTTTTATGAATGCCATTGTTTGAGACAGGTTTCTGTAGGAATCAAACTTAGCAGGATATTTTAATTGGCATGCCCTGTTTGATTGATTTACAGCAAAATAATTTCAAGTATATACACCATAGTTATAAGATTTAAATTAGCTAAATGTAGAAAAGATTAACATGGAGATGAATAAAAGGTTTATTTTCATAAACGTAATTTACTATCAGCTGGGCTTGGTGTTACATACCTATAACACAAGCATACTAGGAGGCTGAAGCAGGAGGATCACAAGTTTGAGCTTAGTTATGTGGAGACTTAGTGAGACCTGTCTCAAAATAGTAATTTAAAAAAAGGGCTGGGGAGCTGGGGATTTAGCTCAGCGGCACAGTGCCGGCCTGGCAAGCACAAGGTCGTGAGTTTGATTCCTGGTACTGGAAAAATAACCAAAAAAATAAAAAATAAAAAAAATTGTAAAAAGGGCTGGGAACGTAGCTCAGTGCTAAGGCCCTGAGTTCAATCCAGTACCACAAAAAATAATAAAAATAATAATTTACTTTCAATAATTTACATTCATTAATGATCAGCTAAGGTTGTATTTGCACAATTCCCCCCCCCCCTTTTTTTTTTGTCTTTTTGAGACAGGGTCTCACTATGCAGTTCAGGCTGGTCTTGAGCTCACTTTGTAGCCCAGGCTGGTTTCAAACTCACAACCATCCTCCTCCAGAGTGCTGGGATTACAGGCATGCGCCATTATGCCTAGGCAATTTTCCCTTTTGAAAAGTGTTAAGTCCAGAAAAACAGTTCCAAATTAGCTAATTTAGTGATAACTTGATTTCTCTGGGTTTCCAAATTCTTGATCAAAGTAGTGCATTTCATGTGTAAAATATGTAAGTAATTTTAGAATTTTTAAAAATATGTCATATTTGCATGCTACTAAAACACTTGCTTAAAAAATAAAAATCTAGTCGCATGAGACAAGGATTAATACATATTTTCTTCTAAAACTTGTTTGAGTTCTGTGCTGCCAGTCTATAAGTAAAATGCTACAACATGCTTAATTTATGAATAAGTTATGCATATTAATCATTGGATATTATTGTATTTTAAAATAACTTTTAATGTCCTAAGTGGTCCTCTGGTTGCAGGTTTATGACACAGAACACACAGCAGCTGTTCAAATATTAACAACTTGTACACCATTGCATTTCTGCAAACTTGTATTTCTAAGCACTTAATTTAGCATATTTTCAGTATAAATATTAAATGCCTTCCAATACCTGGATAACTATAAAATGGTATTGTGGCTTTCTGACTTCCACTTGGATAATAGCGAAATATTTTTGTGAAGTAACTGAAACACAGACATGCAGTGGTAAGATGAGCAAGTCTTTTTCAGCTGTATCAGATCATTTGAAGACTATTTTACCACATTTTTAAAATTTGACAATTCAGTTAAGTACAACAGTAAGAAAGTCTTGTCCTTAAATTGACTTTTTCTGTTTTAACCATTATAAGTGCCTTATTTTGGAAAATTCCATTATTATCTAGTTTTTCTACAAAGAGATAAGAAAATTATCTTCAATTCCTCCATTGTTTAGATTTTAAGTTTCATACATTTTACCTATTTTTCTCCTGAATTATTTAACATCTCATCTGTCTGAATACTAAATGGATTATCTTTAGTAATAGTCAGTAGATTTATTTAAAAATTATCATTTTTCTTTCTCTGTCAAAGGCCATTCTTTCACAGGAGATAATCACTTCAAACTTCTTGAGTCTAAAGCCCTTGGTCTTTTCACTCTAACAAGGGTTAGAAACAAGAAACTGTTTCCAGCTCTGAAGTGGATCCCCGGGCACGGTTCAGGTGCTGAGAGTTTCTGTAACTTTTCTCTCATTGATTTATAAATCTAATTATGTGCTCTGATCTAAATCAAGATTAGATTATTATTTCAAATTGAGTAGGCTAAGCGCACATACTTGAATATGTACTAATGCTATTGCTTAAGAAAAAAAATGCTACTGCTTAGCAACTTTAGTACTGTTGATTGTAAAACTGCCACATTGAAAGTGTAGCCCCAACTGCTCTCTCCAGGGGAAGAAGCAGGCCCAGTCACATTCTTACTTGTCACTTAGTGGTTCCCAAATCTCCAATGAGAGCAAATGGTACAAGGAATCTAATATTCACTCACTATCTTGTCCCACATAACACAGTAAGAGACTACTTCTTAGGAGGACGTATGAAAGTTTTCATCTCAGTCACATTTGTGTATTGCTTAACACAAGTCTCAAGAACAACCCTCAGAGCTCTTAAGAATTTATCCTTTGGGTCAGGGATATAGCTCAGCAGCACAAGTACCTGCCTGGCAAGTATAAGGTCCTGAGTTCAATTCCCAGTACCAAAAAAAGATTTAAGTTTCAGACTTAAAAACTCAATTAGAAAACATCAAGGAGTTAGTTGAGACTTAGGAAGAAACACTTGTGACCCTTAAAACTTTAAATTTTAGAGAAAACCAAGAAACCTAGATTTTAAAAAAAATCTTGTTTCCACAATTCCATGCTGTGTAGCATTCATTCCTGGCTCCTCCCTGAGAAAAATCTGTCTACATCCATGATTAAAAAATGAAATCAATCCCAAAGCACAACATGGAATTTAACCTTCTTGGCCTAACTAGAAATCTCTGGTCACAATGATACAAGACTTGTTACAATTTCCACAGAGAAAAGACTAAGAAAACAAGCAAAAGTATGTTGTATGTCATGACTGAAATACAGAACTGTCACGGGGGAACACTTATCTTCTTGGTTCTCTACTGGGCAAAGATCAACCATAACAAAGGCCACCGGTTTCTCGGTTCTCTTTAACTCTCCCAAATCTCACCTATGAACAGCTCCTGCTGTCTCTAACACCTCTCCAGAAACCAGCAAAGCCAGCTGCGGAGCAAAAGCTCAGCGGCCTGTCCTGTCGAGAGGGCACGGACAAATGGAAAGCCGCAGGGAATTGGTCACATAAAGATTAGGGCCATTTTACGAGCAGGAGGATTCCAACTTGTAAGAGAAACCCAGAGTTCAGTCCTAAAGCCTCACGAACACCTCAAGCTGTGATCGCCAGGTCTCGCCCTAGCCTCTTTTCCACAAAACTGCCCTTGCCCTACTTTTCCACTCAAGCCCCAGACACTTGCCCAGAAGTTTGCAAACCAAAGACGCCTCCCCGACGGGCACCCACAGGGACCATCCAATTCCCAGTGAAACCTGACCACTCAGTGAATCCTCCCGGAAGAAGAAAAGATCAAATGAGACCGGCTCTGCGGGTCTTCCCGAGATGACCCTGGAGCGAATGTATTTATTTTCACGCTGCAACTGCTGATTGCTTTACAGAGATATATCATGCTGTAGCTCTGCGTGGAGCTGAGGACAAAAGAAACAGTTTTATTAATGTTAAAATTATTATAATTACTCTTCAACAAAGCTATTAAATAACCTGTACAAATCCCGAACCGATCTTAGGGAAAACCCGAGCACTATTTCAAATATCCCAAGGTCCCTCCGCTTTCATTCAGCAGCGTTGCCGACATACACAGCCAGCTCGGGGTGGCGGCTAACACTGGTTGGTCTCAATGGTTGGAGTTTGGAGCTACCGCTACCGTGGCATAACTCTGGGCTCCCAACCATAACCCGGTTAGCCGCGATTTCCAACCCTGCCACCCTTACCCCTCCCTCTGTCCAGGAGCCGGGAAACTGGGGGCCTGGCTCTACTCTGGGAGGCGGGCAGCGGGAGGCCCGTCCGCTGAGGCTCCGAGTGCCTGCTACCCACAGGCCCCAGGATCTCCTGTCCCTTCCTGTAGGTGCTGGGAAGGGAGTCCGAGGCAAGAGTGGCCCTGGGGTGGGCTCACAGATCCCGCGGATTCTCTCGCTTAACCCCGGCCTCAGCAACTTTGAGCTTCTTATTTTGGTGCGTCTTGACATGCTTGGCTAGGTGGTCGCTGCGCATGAAGCGCTTGCCGCACTCGGGGCAGGCGAAGCGCTTCTCTCCGGTGTGAGTCCGCAGGTGCCGCTGCAGCTCGTCTGAGCGCGTGAAGCTCTTGCCGCAGAAGAGCCAGTTGCACACGAAGGGCCGCTCGCCCGTGTGCCAGCGCAGGTGCGCCTTCAGGTGCGACGTTTTGCCGTACACCTTTCCGCAGCCTGGCACGTGGCACACGTGTTGCTTCTTTTTGCCCGGCTCTGCCTCGGGCGCACCGCCCGCCGCCTGGCAGTTGGGACAGCGGCAGCGGCGGCACCTCCTGGCCGTGGCCGCCAGGGGTGCCTTGGTCTGCAGCAGCGCGGCGATCTGGCTCTGGTACTGCGCGAAGTCCGACGGGCCCAGCACCAGGCCCCGCTGCAAGGCTGCAGCTGCCGCGGCGGCCGCAGCCGCTGAAGCGGGAAAGCGGGGGCCGTGAGGGGCCCCAGCACAGGCGCTGGAGAGGCCGCCCCCCGGAACCCCTGGGGCCCCCGGGCCAGCGCCCGACTGCGGGATGCTCCACCACGGGAGGTCGTCGGGGGCCGGGGTGGGCGACAGCTGGCGGCAGGCCGGCGGCGGCGGCGCGGGCAGCAGATTGGAGTAGCCGGGCGGGAGCGCGGCCTGCGCGGCGTAGGGCACATAGGCGGGCGCGCAGGCGGCGGGCAGAGTCGTCATGCTCGAGGGCAGCATCTTGACCGGCGAGAACTCGTAGGGGTACGAGGGGTCGGCGGGGGGCGTGAGCGGGAGCTCGTGCGCGGTCCCGAAGGACGGCTGCAGGTGCGTCTTCTGCGGCGTCAGCCCCAGGCTGGGGTGCGGGGGCGGCAGCGCGCCGGGCGAGTGCGCGGGCATGTCGGCGGTCCACGGGTGGAAGAGCCTGGAGGGCGAGCCCAGTGCCGGGTCGTAAGGCACCTGCAGGAAGTCCGGGGCCGCCGCCGCCGCGCCCGGCTGGCCGATGCGGCTACAGGTGGCGGCCAGCAGCGCCAGGGGCGAGTGCTTGCCCAGGTCCGGGGAGGCGCTGGGGGTGCGGTCCTGCATGGGAGGCGGCGAGGGAGGGCGGAGAAGAGACAAAAGGTTAGCGCTCCAAGCGCGGACTCTGCGCCGGGCCGCCACCCCCACGCCCGCTCTTATACTTCGGCCCCTCCCCCCCCGGCCGGCCCTCCCCGCACCCCACGCGCGCACCCACAGGTCCCGGGAAAGTTTGGGTGCCTGTGCTCCTGCACGCGGGCCGCGCGCTTGCTTGCTGCTAACCTACTTGGTGTGAAGAGACACCAGCCAGCCTCTAAGGAAGCGCGAAGGGGAGGCAGAAGCACCCGACGGGCCGCTCCCGGCCCCGCGGTCAGCAAAAGGCTGCAAACGCCCGCAGCCCGGCCGCCCATCCGCCCGCCCCCGCATCCTTTAAACTCTCTTGCTCGCCACCCTGGCGCTCCTTCTCGGCCCACCCGAGGCTGGCATCAGTAGGAGGGCCCAGCAGGATGAACTCGGACCCAGTTCGCTGCCACTCGCGCACCTCCAAAGCCCTAGACCCACGTGTCTCTCTCAGAGGCCGCACTCTTGACACCGGGGTGGGTGTGAAGTTGGCGTGGACAACCCTGGGTCTGACTCCAGCTGCACCGCCGACGGCCTTCCCTTTGCGGTTCAGGCTGCACAGAGTGCAGGACCAGGAGGGATCCCACGCGGCCCTTCCCACCTGCCCCGCCCCTCCGGGCCCGGGCCTGACCTGGAGGAAGGCCTGCAGCGAGTCGTTCCGGAGGACGGCCACCGCGGCCATGGTTACAGCTTGGGGACCGCTGGCCGCGGAGCGGGGCGCCGCCGCCCAGGCATGGACACCCGAAGGCGAGGACGCGCAGCCTCCCAGCGTGGCTCCCCGGCTCCCGCTCTGCGCGCCGGAGTCCTCCCCGCCTGCGTCCAGCTCGCCCGCTCGCTCGCTTGCCCCGCGCGCGGTCTGAGCGCTTCAGGATCACCTCCAAGAATTTGATAAGGACTTTGCTGGGCCGCCAGCCAGTCAGAGGGAAGATTTATGGCTTTGAAGTTTGCCGCTACCCAATCATCAAAGAATAGCGGCTCTTTCAGAAGCGAAAGCAAATCCTTTGAATCCACAAAGCTCCTATGGTGTGTTTGTTGGTCTGGATAAAAGAACTGATTATTAGGGGGGATGGGAAGGGAGGAGATAAAGGCGGGACAATTAATGAAGTAATCACTATGTGGGAAATGTATATACACAAATAATTGGATTTTCCTGATCAAAGGGGGCCTTGCCGCCTAGAGACTCGCGCTTGGGTTGCTCGAGACACTCGATCCCCCGCCCCCCACTTGCAATTAAAGATTTGCACCGAGGCAGCGCCCAAAGTGACAAAGTGTCTTTGTTATCTGTAGAAAAATCTGCTTTCAGGCGCGGGACTTCGAGACCGGGATGAGGGTGACTCTTCCCGGTATTTCTCCCTCACACACACACACACACACACACACACACACACACACACACAGCATGCTCACCCGCCCGCGCCACGGAGGACCAGCTTGAGCTCCCGGGGCGGGGCGTCGGACCCGCCGCAACTGGTCGGCCGCGTGTCCCCCGCCCGCCGCGGTGGAGCCTCGGGCAGGGCTGTGACCCGGGGCGGGGCGAGGCGGCCGCCCAGGGCGGCAGTGGGTGGCGCGCACGCTCCAGAGCCGATTGCCAAAGGAGCGATCACGGCACTCTAGCGAAGTTCCTGCTGGTGACCTGGAAGTTTTCCTCAAGCCACAACTTTTGCAGCATGAACCTGAGAAAACACCCACTTGGAGCTCGTTCCCAGAGCTGAGTTTGGCAGGACTCCGGAGCAACCCCTAACATACCCTCGGAGGGGAAAAACCTGCTGGGCCTCCCTTTTCTCCCTAAGCAGGCAGCCCTGGGCTCGGAGGAGGGCGCGGGAGGTGTCTGACTACTGGGAGGCCCCACCGAGGTCCCCAGCAGTGCCAGTAATTTATCTCCTTAACCCCGGGCAAGCGAGCGCGCGCTGTCACAAGCTAGAGCTATGAGGCAGCTTCTCGGCAAAAGTAAGGCAGAGTCAGGAAGCTTTTTTTCTTGTAATTCAACAAGTCACAGGGGCTGGGGATTTAGCTCAGCGGCAAAAGCACCTGCGTAGCAAGCGCAAGGTCGTGAGTTCGGTTCCCGGTACCGGAGAAAAACCAAAAAAAAAAAAAAAAAAAAAAAAAAAGCTAACAAGCCACAGATCATACAGGAAGATTCCTGGAGGAGAAGGAAAAGTCAATACAAACTCTTGTTCCTGTCATCTTTGGAAAAATAAAATAAAATTTTTCACCAGGGGAAGCGCTCTCCAAGATATGCTCCAGTTCCCCCAACCTTGGTGGCTACCCACGTCCTGCACAGAGGGACAAGTGGCTGCAGGCCTCCCGTCTGGCCCAGAGCGCTGGATGCATCCTACTTGGGCGCTGCGGACAGTGCATCGGCTTGTTTGGGAGAGCCCTGAAGGGAAGGAGGAAGAGGCTGGCGGGGCACTCCGACGTCCTCACCGTGCTAGGGGGTTGGGATGCTCTGATCTGACTCAGAGGCCTCGGTTCTCACGACTGCACAGTGAAGTGGGCCGCCTGAGTTTGGTATAGCCTGATCCTCATCTGGCCCCTGACAAAGGCTCCTTCCTCTCTGAGTCACCAGGCCCTCGGGAAGCCTCGAACCAACTCTGTTCGAACCCCACCTGTCTGCATGTTGTCCTCAGGGGCCGCAGTGCGGCTAGGAGGTTAGCAACTCCAAGAGCTCTGCAGTCTGGGCTGTATATTGGAACCCTTCATCCTTCCAGCAAGGGTCGAGACACTATGCCGGCAGACAGGCCTTCAGAGCGCGGCAGCGGAGGGAAATGTCTACTGAAGACAAATGAGCCCTTCTCATGCCTCACACTTGTGTACGGTACCCCACACCCCAGAAACATCTCTTGAGTAGCAGCTCAAAGCTTGGCCAACACGGTCTGGCTCCTCCTCAACTCGAGGTTGGGATGTTAGGGAGGTGGGAAGGGAAGAGGTCTTAGTGGTTTGCTTTGGGGCCTGGCAGACTAGGTAGGAGTCGGGAGGAGCCTGGACCCCCTTTTAGTGCAAGTCAGAGTGCAGGGAGTCTCCTGGCGCTCTGGTTCCTGGGCTCTTGCTTTCCTCTCTAGCTCCTTTGAACCCGCTTCCTCCCACACCCAAGCAGGCAGGCTGGGCTCAGCAGGCACAAGACCTCCTGTTTTGCCAAAGCTGTTAGCTACCTTACAAAAAAGACAAGAAGAGCCAACTAACTTCTCCATATTTTCAGGTGTAACTTTTCCTCCAAGCCAGTGACCTCTATCTGTGGCGCAGGGCGAAAGATTGGTGACTTGATGAAGAGTTCCGACTCGGAGCCAGGGCCTGTTAACTCTGCCACTTTCTAGTTAGCGATTTTGGTAAGCAAGTTACCCTGCCTCTTTGAGCCTCGGTTTCCCCAGCTGTAAAGTGTGCAAAAAAGTAACTATGGGTTTAAAAGAGTTAATACATGCGCCATATTAGGATGTGCCATGCGCACAGTAGACCCTTTCTGGAACGTTTGCAGTCGCTGCCTTCTGCTGCTTTGCGTTCGAAGGAGTTAGGGCCCTGCCACGCCCCCGCTGAAGTTTGCAGAGGGGCTCCTCAAACTGCTGTTTAACCTCCCTCCTTTCGCGCTCAGAGCGCCAGAAAAACTTCTTCCTAATGAAGTAATGTTTGGAGCATCCATTAAAAATGCAACGCCGGGAGATCAAAGTACAATATTTATTTTAAAATTTGTTGCAATCACCAAGAGATACAGGTATCAAGGCCAAATGTCAGTTCCGTTACACAAAGCCCCGCGTCGGGGAAGAGCGTGTGGCTGCTCTGCCATAATGTAAAGAGACATCAAAGACCAAGCGCGCTGCAAAAATGCGCAGCCAGGAGGGCCGGGAGCGCCCCAAACGGCGCAGGGGCTGCAAGGGCTGCGGGGGCGGGGGTCAGTTCAAAGAGGTATCCGCTGGGGCCTGAGTTCACAGGAGGGAAGATTTAATGGGCTTTCCTTTGTTGGTGGGTGTATTTGTGCACCGCGGACCCAGGAACTCCTACGTGGTCCTCCTGCTTGCGGGCGGAGGTGGGGGAGCGGCGAACGCGGAGCCAACTTTCTCCTCCGCGGGAGGCGGGGAGGTGGAATCCCGGTCTCTCGGCAGCTGCAGGCGCGGCCCAGGGCTTCCAAGCAGCGGGGTTCTAAGTTTGCATCTCAGTGTCTTTGCAGGCGGGTGCCGGCAAGAATCCACCCGCTGCGAGAATAGGATGGAGAACCCGCAGAGGTGCCTATGTAAGGAGGCGGACCGCTCTGCGTGCTCTGGACCACACCGAGAATACTGTATCTACTTCTCGCTCAAACCTGGTACCTGCCTCGGGCATTTTCTTCCAGCATCTGGGCACCCACATCTCTGGCACAAAGCTGACCAGACATTCACTCCTTTGTACTTTACTTTTTAAAAATGTGTATTTTATTTAGGTCATCTCAACAAAGTTTTAACTCATTGGCCTTCTGCAGCAGCATTGCCTAACCGGCTGGATCTGGCCCCTTCCCTGCCAAAGGAAGTTACCAATTGCGTGCATCTGCCCAGTTAGGACAGCAGCAGTCCTTGTTTTATTAAAGGTGCTGGGAAGGAGGGAAGACTTTCCCTCCTGCTAATGGGGCACTGAGCCGAAGGAGGATGCCTGTGCATTGTTTCAGTCATCTACCACCAAGCATTCTCAGAACAGCCCCTCGGCGCCTTTTGAAGTCGTGCTACAGCAGAAAGCTGCTATTGTTCTGGGCTCTCAACATGGAAGGGATCAAACTTTGCCTCTTTGGTTTGAGAGGTTTTTTTTTTTTTAATGGTGGTGGTGGAATGGGGGAGGGATTGCAATCTGATACTCTCTAAGTTAACTTGGAAGATTTGTGCAGCCTCCCTGTTTAAGCTGCATACCAAATCACAGATGCTTTATCGCCTGCGTGTGACATAGATAGGGTCTCTTCATCGTTGAAATGGTGAATGGTTCTGCCACAAGCATTTGTCCTGCTGAGAATCTGGGTTGGTGACCAAGTTTTCCCTTGGCACATTCTCCTTCCATGGAAATGGTAATGTTTCTTCCAGGAACCTTGAGTTAACTGAAGCTTCCAAATTGAATCAATATATACTGAGTGCAAAACTAGGCGGGGGTCCTTTCTTTCATCTAATTCTATTCCTTCTTCATGACAAGAGGAAACATTTGAGAGCATTTGCATGATGTGTCTTTCATGCACGGTGTTGTGAACTTCACTAGGTGCTCAATAAACTCTCACTGGGGTTGAGAGATAGCAATGTCCTCAGTACAATGATTGTCCTGAGATAAGAAGTTGGAGGTGAGGCCTGGGTGGTGGGGTAGGGGACACGGCTGGAGAAGGTAAAGGAAGCTTCACTAGTAGCAGGGGTCTGGAGGAGACTTTAAAGACCCATAGAATTTTAGTGTGGCTCTAGAAAGGAAAGAAAGGGGGATGGAAGGAACAGAAGAGAAAAGAGACTCTCATTTCAGCCAGAAGCTAAACAGTGACGAAGTCCTGGGCCTTTGGTTTGCTGGTGTAGACATGGTAAGGCCATTTGGAGAAGTCGGGGAGAGGGGTTTGCCCCATGCTAGATGTAGCAGGAGTTGATTATAAGCTCCCAAGCAGGTGAACACTGAACAAGTCAGTCCCATATCTGAACCTTTGTGCCCCCAGGGGGACTGGAAGGACAGATGCAGAGGCAGTTATGCCTAAAATGTGAGATGGTGACAGTTTGGGACCTGGTAGTAATGGTGAAAGAGTGGCTCAGCGTTCTAAAGGGAAAAAGAGCAAAATTTGGTGACAGACTGGAATAAGAAATGAAATAAAATAGAGGGAAAACAAAGTACCCTTCTTTTGAATGAATGATGGTCACGTGGATATCCACCTATAAAAGAATGGAGTTAAAGTTTGACCCAGTCCTAGCTACGTAAAAGTCCTACGCAGGAAGATCACAAGTTCAAGGCCAGGCTGGGCTAAATAATGAGTTCAAGGCCAGCCAGAACTATATATCAAGACCCTGTTTTTAAAAAAGTGATGTTGGGGATAAATGGATAAGGAAAATGTGGTATATGTACACAATGGAGTTCTGTATCACCATAAAAAGATTAGAATTCTTTTACTTGTAAGAATATGGACAAACTTGGAGGACAGAATGTTAATTGAAAGAAGTCAGGCATAGAAAGACAAATACCTCATGTTCTCATATGTGGAAGCAAAAAGCCAGTCATATAGATGCAGAGAGTAGAACAGCAGTTATCAGTCAATGCGAAGGGTAGTGGGAGGAGGGATAGAACGAGGTTGGTTAATGGCTATAAAACTAAATAGCTGGAATAAACTCTTGTGATCCACAGATCAAGAGTCACATAGTAGGGTGACAATACCCTATAATGATTTTTTTTTTTTTACTGGGAATTGAACGTAGGGCCTTTGCACTAAAGTACACTGCAGGCATCCTTTCTGACAGGGTCTTGCTAAATTGCCTAAATTGGGCTCAAATTGTAATCCTCCTGCCTCAGCCTCCCTGAGTGCTGGGATTACAGGCCTGCACCTGGCTTATTGTATATTTTAAAATAGTTTGAAGACTTTGGATATTTCTGACACAAGAAAGTAATAAATGTTTGAGGTGATAGATATTCATATTACCCTAATTTGGTCATTATACACTGGATACATAAAATAACACATGTACCCTCTGATTATGCATCAATTAAAAATGAAAAATTCTATTGTTTATAAGCTAAAAGAAAGGATAAAGTGGGACCCTTTCCTTACAATGTACACAAAAATTAACTCCAAATAGAGCATACTCCTAACTGTAAGAATTTAATCCTATACCTCTTAAAATGCAAAAGATCCAAGCATAGTCGTGCATGCTTCTAATTCCACCACTCTGGGAAGCTGACGCAGGAGGACTTCAAGCTTTGAGCCTAACCTGGGCAACAGAGCAACTTAGTGAGCTTTGTCTCAAAATTTACAAAAATAATAAAAAGGGCTGGGATATAGCTTGATGTGAAGGTCCTACATTCAAATCCCAGTACTGCAACACACACACACCCCTATATCACCTAACCATAGGCAAAGACTTCTTAGATGTGACACCAGAAGCACAAGCAACCAAAGCAGATAAACAGCACTTCACCAAAATTTAAAATCTTTGTGCTTCAATGGACAACCTCAAGAGAGTGAAAAGACAAGCCACAGAATGGGAGAAATAATTTGCAAATTATTATATTTAATAAGGGACTTGTATTCATAACGTATGAAGAATTCTTGCAACTCAACAATAGAGGTAAATAAATCAATTAAAACGTACCAAGGATTAAAGTAGACTTTCCAAAAAATAAATAAATAAATAGACTTCCCTCTGGAGAACATATACAAAGGGTCAACAGGATCATGGAGTGTGCTCTGTATCATTAGCCATCCCTGCTCAGGGACCCTGCTCAGGGAAACCCTTCATCACTACTAGGATGGTTAGATTATAAAAAAGATAATAACAAGTATTAGACAGGATATGGAGAAATGCAAGCCCTTGTGTAATGCTGGTGGGTGTAAAATGGCCTTGCCTGTTTGGAAAACAATATAGCAGTTCTTCAAAATGTTAAGCATAAAATTATAATTCTACTCCCTGGTGTACACTAAAGAGAATTAAAAGTACTCATCGCATGTTAATAACAGCTTATTCAAGATAGCCCAGAAGTGGACATAGCCTAACTGTCCATCAGCTGATGAACGGATAAAATATATATTGATGCAATGCAACATTATTCAGCCACAAAAATGAAGTACTGATAAATGCTGTGACGTGGATGAAACTTGAGAATATTATTATAAGTAAAGGAAGCCATCACATATTGTATGTTTCTGCTTTTATAAAATGTCAACAATAGAGAAATCCAGAGATAAAGTACATTAGTAGTTACGAGGACTGAGGGTAGGAGGCTTAGAGAATGACTGATAACGTGTGATTTTTCTGGTGGGGGTGATAATATTCTCAAAGTGGGGTGATAGTTGCACGACTGAATATACTACAAAACACTGAATGGTACACTTTAATAAATTGTAAAACACAGAAATATATCTCAATAAAGCTGTTTTCAAAAAATCAAAAGGACCCTGAGGTTTTAGCTTATGAGGAAGCAAGAATAACCCAGTTGCTGATAAAAGAGGGAGAACAGAGAAAGTGAGTTGGAGTTGAGTAGTGAGTTCAGTGGGGTGGGGTGGGTTGTGAATGATGGGGCTGGGGAGAAGGAGTGTGGACTTCTGCCCACAGGGGTGGGTAGTGTGTGAGCTCATAGGAGTGCATGGCGTTGCTCGGGTAGAGAAACAGCCGAATTTTGAGGGAAACCACACATAGCAGATCAAAGAGGAAAAGCAGACATTGAAGAAGCCAGAGGAAAAAGTGAGAGGCAAGGGAACAAAGCAGAGGCAGAAGGTGAATTTAAGCAGCAGCAAGAATAAATAGCAGGGGAAGCTGGGTGTGGTGGTGCATGCCTGTAATCCTAGCACTCCGGAGGCTGAGGTAGGAGGATCTCTGAGAGTTTGAGGTCAGCCTGGGCTACAAAGTGTGTTCAAGGCAGCCTGAAATACATAAGGAGACTCTGTCTAAAAATGGAGAAGGAGTAGAAGGAGGAGGAGGAGGAGGAGGAGGAAGAGGAGGAGGAGGAGGAAAAGAAGAACATATAGCAGGAGAAAGAAACAAGTTTTGTGTCTGTGTTTTAGAACATGTTGGAGTGAAAATAGTCTCAAATTGTGATAGTTGCACAACTCTGTCTGAATATACTAAAAAAACTGAATGGTACACTTCGGATGAATTGGATAATATGTGATTAAACCCCAGTAAAGCTGTTTCAAAAGATCGAAAAGACCCAAAGTTTTAGCTTGTGAAGAAGCAAGAGTAAGCTGGTTGCAGATAAAAAGGGAAGAAGAAGGAAGGGGGAGAGTATGTGTAGCTAAGTGCGGAGTTCAGCGGGGAGGGGTGGTGTGTGTTGGACAGCAGAGGTAGTGTGGGTGGGAGCTGGGGGTCATGGGCATTCATTTGGGGAGGAGAGCAGTCTCGTCCATCCTGTGATTTGGGAAGTGCCCAGCCAAACTCCAGCGGGGTGGGGTATTTCCTATTTGAAAGGACAAACCATCGTCACTGCTGAGAGTGAAAAGGGTGGCCACACATTCACAGGGTAGTAGGAGGCTGGGGATGGATGGGGATGCTTATAGCTGAGTGCAGACTCTGTTCTTTGTTCTCCTTACCGCATTCAAGCCTTGCACACAAAAGTCCTGCCTTCTATTCCACTGTGCTGCATGGGATCCCTTAGGCAAGGAGGCCAGGAGAGAGGCAGGGTTAATGTGCTGCTGTGGGCAGTGATATGGAGCAGGGGTGTCACCTGTCCTGGAGTGTTACCTGCCGCCCATGGGAAGGAGGTCCCTCTAGAGCATGTTTTTCTTGGGGATGTGAAATTGCTGTCAACGGCACTGCCCTGAATAGGGATGGTTTTTCACACAAATGAGGCCCCTTTACACAATGTACAAGGGGAGATCAACAACTCTGGTGAAGGTTTACATTTAAAAGATTTATTAGATTAAAAAATCCATTTGCATTAGTCCTCCTCAAAATATCCTGCTTACTTCAAACACACTGATCCCATCATTCTTGCTACTTTCTGAAGCATCTCTGCAAGTCCTCTTTCATGAGTGTCTACCAGGAGTGACCACAAATACAGTGAATCCTGGTGCTGAGTGCCGTCCCACAGAAAGGCAGGCTCCAGAGTGAAAACACTGTGATGTATCTTCACTCACCTTATTCACTGGATGTGGCCCCCTGTGGCTTCTGGCTCTTCCCCAAGGTCAAACTGACCATGAACGGTAAATATTTTAAATGAATTCAGGACACGGAGGTAGTCACAACAGTGCAACTAAAGAGAGAAAAAATGGACTTTCAGAACTGCTCCAAAAAGAAGAAAGAATGATGGGATATGTGTTCAGTATTTTGAAGGGGGCTAATGGCAGTGTATCTTTTGCTGTAATAAATGTTAAAAATTTAAATGCTATGTTTTTAAATCATACTTTGTATCTTAGGAAAAGACAGTACTAAAATTTCTTTTAAAACATATCATTTCCTATTTAATCATTGGTATTTGTGTATCAAAGTGACCCTGTGGCCAGACATGGTGGCACACGGCTATACTCCCAGTAACTGGAGGCTGAGGCAGGAGGTTTGTGGCAAGTTTGAGGCCAGCATCAGCTACCCATTGAGTTCAGGACCAGCGTAAATTACACAGCAAGACTCTATCTCGCAAAACTGAAAAACAAAAACAAAACCAAAATGACCCTGTGCAAGTACAGCTGGATATCAGAAGAAAGACAGAAAAGCCCACTGAAGATCGTGACAGGAGCCTGCAGGAACTTAAAGTTCTGCTTTGTGGTTCTTCTTTCTACCTCTCTTTTCAGGCACAAGGAACTGAATCAACATCTTTCTCCTTTTCTTTTCTTTTCTTTTCTTTTCTTTTCTTTTCTTTTCTTTTCTTTTCTTTGTTTTCTTTTGTTTTCTTTCTGGTTCTGGATATTAATCCCAGGGCCTTCACACTGAGCTGCATACCCAGTCCTCTTTCTTTTCTCTGAGTTGTCCAGGCTGGACTTGAACATGCCTTCCTCCTGCCTCAGGCTCCCAGAGTGCTAGAATTACAGGTGTGTCACCACATCCAACTGGACTCAAATCTTCATTGGGTGTAGTACCAGTATGTCCAGGCACTCCTCCAGGATAAAGAACACACACTCTGCCCTTGGAGTTTATAATTCAGTACTGGGGAGAAGAGAGGTTGTACGGGAGCCATTGTTGGGCGCATAGGAAGGATATTGAGGGCTGGAAGGACCCTGGCCATTGTCTTTGATGAAGAAAGCAAAGCCAAGAGAACTGAGGTAGAGGAGCGGGTCAGACATCAGATGGTGCAGCGAAGAAACTAAGTTGCGTATACAGTATTTTCCTGTATTTGCAACTCCAGATTCTCCATCCCATTACCCACTTGCAGTGACACTTATTTCCTGAAAAGTGATGAAAGTTATGTCCTTCTTTAAAGCTAAGCAGTACTCCTACCATCCTAAATTTGATTTGGATGTAGCAATAAAATAAAATCATGCATTAATATGTGCAAAAATTACTTTGGATGCCAGCCAAATAAAGATTTAATGAAAAATGGACTGTATAAAAAATACAAATAAGCTGGACATGGTGGCACACACCTGTAATCCATGAGAGACTGAGGTAGGAGGATCCCAAATCAAAGGCCAGCTTGGGAAAATTAGAAAGATCCTATCTCAAAAAGTTGAAGAAGAGCTGGGAATATAACTCAGTGGTAGAGAAACTCTATGTTAAAAAAAAAGAAAAAGAAAAAGAAAAAGAAAGGAAAGGAAAGGAAAGGAAAGGAAAGGAAAGGAAAAAGGAAAGAAAAAGTCTATGTCTTCTATTTGCAACCCTTAAATCAAGTGTTCTTGGGTGGAGGTGGGGTTGGCTAATTTAGGTTGGAGGAAGGAGAGCTGGCCAGATCACGGTGTGTCCCTGGATGTGGTAGTCATCTATTGGATGGCCACACTTGTGCCCTGTATATGCACCCTCATATGCAGTGTTGCTTCTATGACGCTGTGGGTAGAGGGCCATGACGCTGCTACCAATCACAGTAATTTGGGAACTCACAAAACCTCACCAAATCTGTATTGTAGATAGGAAAATTATAGCACAGAAAGTTAAGTTATCTGTCCCATGTCTTATTCTTGAAATTGAATCCAGGTAATGTTCCTCCAGGGGACAGCTTTCTATCCATTACAGTAGAGAGCCTCCCTGGGTAAATGTAAGTCTCTTTCTGTTATAGGAAAAACAGTCAGATATGTACGTGGGTCTGTGCACATAGAACACTTCTTATTAAGTAAGAAGTCTAGCATAATGTATTGGCCATGCTCAAAATTATTTATCATTTGCTTCATGCTGGAAATGTTAGTCCCACATGAAATATTTTCTATCTTGCTTTACTGAGAAATACGGGTCTTGACCTCAAGGATTACAGACTGGATCCATGGTCTTTCATTTTTATAGCAGTTTTTTTAAACCTTACCCCTGCCCCAAGGCACCAAGGAGAACACAGAATCATTCACAGCATTTACTTTGAAAGTTTTAAGATACTAATTTTAATTTCATAAGTAAATTTTAGTCTGATTGTTTTAGGGGTTCAGCTAGGAACAGACTAGCATAAACATCAGGACTCTATCTGTCCCCAATTTTTTTCTCTGTCTGCATTTCTATTTAAAAGATCATCTTGATTGTTTCTATGGCTTTCAAGAATCTCAGTCTTGGGACTTTGATCCTGAGGAAGAGATGTTCTTTTTTATTTGGGTTCCAGTGTTATGATTTGGTTTCAAGTTGGGCCTGTTCTCTTTACTGTGAAAAATCACTCAGATTTAGATCCTGCCCTTTAGGATATCAGCACCTATCTCCTATTTCATTTGCTTTCCTTTCCCTCCTTAGCCTGTTCATGGTTGCCCTGATATCTTGCTCATTTGTGACTACTCTAAGTTCCTTTTAGGTGACTTCTATAAGAGGGCCCAAGACCTACAATAAGATCCCACCTGTCTCTTGCTTATTATGCCCCTAGGTTTCAGTTAAAGTGAAAAGAATCCACCTATCTAGTTTAGGCAGAAAGGGACTTATTACAAAGTTGGAGAATGACTAGAGGCCTAAAGGGATAGTCTTAATTCTCCTTTCAGGGATGACTGCCAAAGCTACCCCATAGACCTGCTTGATGAGACAGCTGCTGTCCCTGCCAGGATCAGGAGCTGTGGGGCCACAAATCTCCCTGTGTACTGAAAGCCACAGTGACAGCTGCTCAGCTTCAGAATCATGCCAGTTCTACTGTGATTTGTATCTTGTCTCTTGACAACTAGGAATACAGGGCTGGGACTTAACATCTGTTATAGAAAGAACGAAGATGCCACCACTGTGACTGCTAGGAGGAACAATAAAAGCATGATTCCTGCCTGACAATTGTTTACTTCTGCTTTTCAGATTTCATACACTGCATTCAACTAGGCCAATTTAATCATATATCTGGAATCCTAGCTGCAAGAGAGTCTGGAAAGTATAGTTTAGCTTTCTAGAAAAGGAGAAAAACCCTAACTACTAAATGAGCCAAGCCAAATAATCTGCTTCACTTGCTAACTGTGTAGCTGATTCACTTTAATTCTCCCTTCTTTATTCCCCAATTCCATCACTGCTAGGCCTCCTTCAGTGCTGTTGTCCAATTATTCTTGCCTACCTCCATCTTCTTGAAATCTTCATTATCTTTCAATTTCCATTGCATGGCCCTTGCAAAAGACTGTATTTTCCAGTGATGACTACCACAATAACTCTCACAGTCTGACTGGCCTTAATGACTCATTTATAATTAATAGAATGCAGCAGACATGACTTTAGGATAGGTTAGTATATGTCAAGTGGCTTCCACCTGGTTCACTGGGACTGCTCACTCTCTGGGTTCTCTACCTTGGAACATTTTCTCTTAGAATCCAGTGTGAAAAGTTCAAACCATGTTGGGGCTGGGGATTTAGCTCAGCAGCACAGCACCTGCCTGGCAAGCACAAGGTCATGAGTTGGATTTCTGGTACCAGAAAAAAAAAACATGTAAGAAGCTACCTGTTGATGTTACATCTTCTTGTCCCAGCAGAACTTATTCTTTGAGCCAGCCCAGTCCAGGAGCCAACATGTCAGTGAAGACCCCTTAAGTAAGCTCAGCTGTTTGAGTCACCCCAGCAGAGGTGCCACACAACAAGGAGCCAAGTAAAGCCATCCTTTCTCTGCTCTGTCCAAATTCTTGACCCAGAAAATCCATAAACGTCAAGACATGGCCCTTAAACTTCAGTAAATGTAGAGTGGTTTGTTACACAGCAATAGCTCTCAAATCCATATGGTTCTTTAGCTGATTGTCTTTCCCAAACACCAACCAGCCCAGGTTTTTACCCTCTAAAACCTTAAATGGTTCCTCATGAATACTGAATTAATTGTATAGTCTTTGAGCTGCCATTCAAGATGTGTCACACTTTTGAATATTTCTATCTTATCTTTCACCTTAACCCACTTCTCACTTTTTCAGTTTTACCAGATACTACATTTTTACATGGCCAGGCTTGACATTTTTCTATTTTGGTGAATGTTCACAACCACTGACTCAAATCTCACATCCTCCAAGACAATGTTATTGTCCAATATGGTAGCCAGGCAGTATCCACATGTGATATTTTAAACTGTTTATCTTCTGTGTGTGGCGGGGGGGGGGGGTTACTGAGCTACATCTCTGGCTTATTTTTCTATTTTTGCTAAATTGCCCAAGGCCCAAACTTGTGATTCTCCTGTCTCCACCTCCTAGAATGCTGGGGTTACAATATGCACTATTGAAATTGAAAATTTGGTTCCTCAGTCTCACTGGCTCAGGAGCCTCAGCACGCAGGATAAACTCTCTCTTTTTAGTTTTCCCTTTTCCAATTTATCTCTTCTCCTGCATAACTTTACAACTACATTTTTAACAATTTTGATCTGAATGATAGATTGAAAGTCATATAATCCAATGACATAAAATGATAGCTGCATCTTGGCTTTCCATGTTTTCAGCACATTGTTTGGTAAATGGCAAGTGGCTCAGACATTTATTCAGTTGCCCACAAGCAGTGATGACTCTCACATTATGAAGTTTGAATTAAATGATCTCTTAGAGTCTTTTCACTAAAAATTCAACAACATATATTCTCCCAGGAAAGCTATTTCTCAACTGACAAAATGAGTTGGGAGGAGAATCTCTTGAGAAGGGCTTCACTGTGTAGCCTTTCCTATTCTGTCCAGTAGCTATTTTAGGGATTTAATTATTTTAGAGCTTGTGTGTTTTGTCTCAAAAAATAGGCCAAGTTTTGTCAAGTTGTCATGATGTCTTAATCTACCTGCTAACTCCACATGCCATCAACCTGAAGAAGAATCTCCTCACCGTCCCTCCTCTGACCAAGAGGACAAAAGAACAGCCAGTTACTGGGTTCACGAGATTCCATTCTGTCTCAGAAAAAGTTGTGGCCAACTTTTACTCTATTTATACCAGTAAAATATATAAAATTAAGCTTTAAAATCTTAGTATGTGACAAGACTCCTTCATCATGTGTGCATGGTGAGAAACAGTGAGACAAAAAAGAATTTAATTATGTACATTTTTACTTGTACAATGAAGTACAGCTATTCAGCCTGAAAATCATGAACAAGAGCTAGCCTTTCATGATGTTCACATATGACACTCTGTTTGTTCTGACCTTGTTTTTTATTACAGTTTCCCTTCACTCCTGTTGGGTGAAATTTTTATTAAACTTGAGACACTTTTGAGATTAACATGTACTTAACCTAAACATTCTATTTTAAATATAAAACCTGGACTTTGTACCCAAAGCACTTTTTCAGTCACTCAATAACTTTATTCTCCTTTGACAGTAATGAATGAGAATTTGTTTATCTGTTTTGGAGTACTTTTGAATAGTTTTGGGCTACACTCCTAACTTAGCTGTCTCTTTAGATATGGGTTTTGTTTTTTTTTTTCAGTGATGGTGATTGAACCCAAGTCTTTGCGAGTGCTAGGCAAGTGCTCTTCCACTGTGATACAGTCTCTCGATTTTTAGAACAGCTAAAATTTTTTTTTAAATTTTAACTTCGGGGCCGGGGATATAGCTCAGCGGCTCAGCACTTGCCTAGCAAGCACGAAGTCATGAGTTCAGTTCCTGACACCAAAAATTTTTTTTAAAAAATTTAATGTCAGCAACAGTGGCAACTTTTGGTACCTTTTTAGTTAGGATAGGTTTTTAATAAAGCAGAGAGAATTAACTTTTCTTGGTATTTCAGAAAGGTGGCAACAGGTCTCAGCATTTCTACTGAAGTATCTTAGGTAATTGCCTTTGGGACTGTGAAACCTCTGCCTGGAGCACCTCAGGGTGGTCAAGGCAGACAAGAAATCCTCCTGGCCTCCTCCAGGTGTCCTCTGAGGGCAAGGGCCTTGCTACTTTCTTTACTGGGAGCTCATGTCCCATGGGACCCTGGACTCTCACCCTAGGACCAAGAGAGTGCTTTCATAATTTTCTCCATCTTGTGCCTTCATGATACCATTCTTAACGCTGTTCCCAGGTTCTGAGTTTCTGTAAACGCTTTGCCAGTCCTTTGAGCTCCTAAACAAAGAAATGGGCAAAACATGCAGAAAACATAGTGAAGTTTTACATTTATTAAAGGTAGGAAAAGAAGTTCACTTTGGAAAGAGAGAGTTCACAGCTGGCCATACGGTTAACAGCAGAGGTCCTTTGTACCCTCCACTCCTCAGGCTGACGTCACATCTAGGCCATCCTATCAAAACCTGCTTGATTTCACACCGGAACTGCAGATGGCACTTTCTGATTGGTCTCAGGTGCAGTTCTTGGGCAACATATTCTACGCCTGTGTCCTGGAGCTCCAGAATTGACAGGCCGTGCTCACTTGGACAACCGGTTGGCCGTGCCGTAATCTGTCTCAACACCTCAGCAATTTAAGGATATGAGGGCTTAAATGGGAATCTAAACGGAAGAGCTGTATAAGACACCTTGGTATTTTGTTCTTCACTAACCAAATTAATAATTGACAAGATTTGCTTGATATATATTGCTTGATATAATTGATATCTATTGCTTTGCTGTTTTGGCACTTCATGAAGAGTAATTCTTTTTTCTTTATTTTTTTATTTAAAAGCAGTACAGGGAAACTGGTGTTCTTAGTTTTTTTTTTTTTAATTCCGTTTTTGCATGGTTTTGTGCTGGGGATTGAACCCAGACCCTGTGGCATGCTAA
This sequence comes from Chinchilla lanigera, assembly GCF_000276665.1. NCBI lineage: Eukaryota > Metazoa > Chordata > Mammalia > Rodentia > Chinchillidae > Chinchilla > Chinchilla lanigera. The sequence continues at coordinate 4,095,492 of NW_004955449.1, forward strand.
GCACATGCTTTACTGCTGAGCTACACTCCCTGTCCACTTTCCCAGTTTTGATTACCAAACAATAAAACAGCCAGGCCCTGTGCATGCACAGAGAGGCATAACTGAGTGACCCTGAGCAGGCTTTTAACCACCCTGGGCTTAATTTTCTTTTCTGTGAAATGAGGAATAAATTTTCTGCTTTCTTTTTTCTTTATGGATTCCAACAACACAAGACCAAGTTTTTTTTGTTTTTGTTTTGGATGTTACATTTAAGAAGGTGTCTTTTCCCCTCTTTGAAATTATTTTTTTAAAAAAAATCACCACTTAACCATTTTAGTTAAGTATCTTGAGACTGTTGTAAAACCAACACATCTTGTAAAACTGAAATTTCCTACTCATTAAACAATTCCCTACTTCCTCCTCTGCTCCCAGCCCTTGGTAACTACCACTCCACTTTCTGTCTATGAATTTGAGGACTTCAGATTGTGCATATAATCTTAGCACTCCAGGAGGCTGAGGCAGGAGGATAACGAATTTGAGCCCCACCTGGGCAATTTAGTGGCTTAGCAAGACCCCATCTTAAAATAAAAAATATAAAGAGGTCTGAAGGTGTAGCTCAGAGAAGTCTTATACTGCAAATGCCCTGCTGAAATAACGGATTGATTGACATACTGGCCCATTAAACTGTAATCAACATCCTTCAACAAGTGCAGGTGGTTTCATCAGAAGCTTTCAGAACAGGTGGGCTTCTGGGATGCCTAACAAGGGAGGTATTAATTCCATAGAGAACAGAGTGGGGAGCCCAGATAACTGGCATGTGTTCTTTTGCTAAGTCTTGGCCTCTCTGGTCTGCAGTTATTGTGGGCTTAGGCACTTGGTGGTCAGTCTGTGAGTGCCAGAGCAGTATGACTGTGAAATCATAGATTTGCATGATTTATGATGATTTTACTTTCTCAACCCAGTTAGTTTCATTAACAAGGAAGCTTTGCCTTAGATGATTCATAAATAGTAGTATCAGACAACACATAATCTATTTTATAGACACCTAGAAGTTATGCCTACCCACCCATGGGAACTCTAACTTGGTGATGGTCATTTCTCCTGAAAGACTTTACTTTCCAACAACAAATTCTTGAAAGACTTGCAGAAGAGAGCAGAAGCCACCTTTATGGTGGACACAATTTTCTTTCTCTCCCATGCTCTAATTCCTGGGGGGCTATAAAGCTATCAGGTCATTTCCATATCAAACAAAGAAGAGGCAGGAAAATACTCTCCTGATCGACATAAAAAGACACATTACTGGAGATTGTCTAAGAACCTGTTTTTATGGCCAAAATTAGCAAATTATTCACAGTAATAGGTGAGTCAGATGACAATAGTGTTTAAGAGAACAAAGCCACTCATCAGGACTCAGACCCGAATGCGCCCCAAGGCAGGTTCCCAGCTGCCAGAACATCTCCGTGCGCTGACAGCCAAGAGGCTATAAAAAAGAAAGGAAAAGAGGCAGTCAGGAAGTCTGCCACTTACCCAGACGCGGCTACCAGAAAATGCATTCCAGGGCTGCTCCCAGCTGTCCAGGGCTCCGTGGGTGGCCCCTTGTTAAGGAAGGGGCACATGTGGGTCCCATCTCTTTAGCAGGCCCGGGGAAACTGGGGGAACTTCAGTCACCCAACAGCAATTTCTTTCGTGATCTGAAATCCTTTGGAGATTTTGGAGGCTTCAGCCTGAACCTGAGCTGCCAGCTGCCTGGCGTAAGCAGCTGACTTCTTGATCTGCTCTCCACTGATACTGATACCTTTTTAATAACCTACTTAAAAATGTTAATGTACACTGGGGCACAAGGGGTTAAAAATAGGCTTGGCACCTTTCCACAGGAGCTCTGTCCTGGGGACAGTTTATCACAGGGACTCAGCCACCCTTTCTAGGAGGTTTCAGGCCTGAAACTAGACCGGGTTTAGGAGGGAATACGTCCAAAGGCGGGATTTAGAACCCACCTGTGGGCAAACGGCAGTAGGGAGCCCAGTCAAGCAAGGAGCTTGGGAATCTCTGCTGCTGCTTGGTGATCACTTCTTCCATCTTAGCAGTGCCCCCCCACCCAATAGAGGGTATGTCTGGTGTCCTGGTCTGGCTGCCAGGTGACAGACAGCAGGGGGTCCATAACAACATCTCCACTCAGAAGAATGCCTACAACCCTAGGGATTCCAGGCACTGCACAGAGGTGCTGTGCTCTGGCTGCAGGCGAGAATCATCAAGGAGATTTCAAGCCTATTGCTTACCTAGGCCCCATTTGGACTAAGTAAATCAGACTCAATGAGGCCTATGCACTGGTGCTTTTTTTTTTTTTTTTTAACTTTTATATTGAAGGGCTGGGGTGTAGCTCAGTTGTAGAGTGGAAGCAGGCACAAGGTCCCGGATTTGACTCCCAGCACCACACACACAAAAAATCACACTCTTATACTGAAGTAATTACAAGTCTGTAGGAATTTGTAAAAATTGTTGGGATGTCCCATGCACCTTCATCCGGGTTCCACAATGATGTCTTATATAACTGTAGTACGTATGTAAAACGAAGAAATTGACGTTGACACAGTATGTGAATGTATAATTCTATGATGTCTTACCATATGTGTGGGTTTGTGTGACCACCACGAATCATGATACAGGTCTCTTTCCTGCCACTCCTTTGTGATCCTATCTGTGTCCCACATTCTATCCTACTAACCCCTGGCAATCTCTAACCTGTTCATTTCTCCAGTTTTATCATTTTGAGAATGTTAAATAAATGAAATTGTACAGTACAGAACCTTTGAAAACTGGCTTTTTACCCTCTCAGCATAATGTCTTTGAGAGTCATTTAAGTTGTGGTGTCTATAAACTGTGTTCCTCTGTCTCACTGTATGGTATTCCATTGCATGAATGTATCATTCTTCATCCAATCACCTGCTAAAAAACATTTTGAGGATTTATTCCCAGCTTGGGGCTATTCCAAATAAACTGGCTGTAAACATTTATGCACATTAGTGTGCTTATGTGGGAGGATATAAGTTTTCATCTCTTTTCTTTTGAAGCTTCTAGTTGAGTGTCCCTTCCATTTGAGTCTCACAACAATCCTTTATTCTCATTGTATTTATTTGTGTGACTTTCAAAAATTCTGTGCATCATTCTAAACCCCTTATATTTGTGAGCTAAGAAGTTGTTAGTGACCCTTTTTATAGATGAGAAACTGAGGCACAGAGAGTTAAGGGTCTAATGTCACCAAATATTAAGCAGAGGAGCTGGGACTCACACTGATTCCAATAAGAATCAGGGCTAGGAAGCCTTGGGCTGGGGGAGGGATGAAAAGTGGTAACAAGTGTCTCAAACCTTGATCAAGTCCTCTGGGAGGCAGGGTGCTGCGTGGCAGAGCCTGGGTCAGAGTGCACAGGAGCGTGGGTGCTGGAGCCCTGCTGCCTGGGCCACCTTCTGGCTCCGCCACTAGTCAGCTTAACCTTGCTATGGCTCAGTAGCTCCTCTATGAGCTGGGGTAGGCACACCAGCCCCGGGCACTGTGGACACACCATGGAGACAAACACAGGAGGCTCACAACATAGCTTATTATTACTCTGAAAAGTGAACATAGGTCATACAGCTTCCCAGCTTCAAGAGCCTCGATGACTATTGCAATGACTCCTTAGTTTAGAGGCTACATATGAGCTCTAATGAACATGTGTGTTGATGTCCTGCTGTGGAGCCTTTGCATGTGCTGAGGTCTCAGGGTGGTGGCACTTTTTTTTTTTTGAGACCCTTCCACTGGTTTTTGTCTCGTTGGTGTGTTCCATGGCACCTTAGCTGACCCATTGCTCTTAGGACATTTCCTCCTGGACATCAGAACTGCCTCTTGATGCGCCTGTCTGAATCTGTGTGCATACTCGGGCTCCTAACAGGAGGCACTGCATGTCTTCTCCCGATGGTGTCTGGTACCTAGCATGGTCCTCATTAAATGTGAATGATCCAGGCCTTGTTAGTGAGTGTGGCAGGAAAGGATTTGTGCCTGGTTAGTGCCCTGGGGAGGTCCCGGTCTACTGCTTAATCAGGGTGGTCCTGGCTAAGGAAGCCTCTGCAGAAGGCAGAGCCTCGAGTCAGTCACTGCCTTGTCCCTGCTGAGACTCTCCAGGCCATCAGGGTCACACAGTGAGTGCTCAGAGTTAAACAGGGCAGGTGGGAGGATGCAAACCAGGGACACAACACGGGCATCAGAGTCCATAAGAGCAAAACAAGTCAGATTTAGAATCTCTGAGGCAGGTTCAAGCTGTGTATGGCAGAGGAAATCAGGTAACCTCTCAGCTTCCACGATTATGTATTTGTTAGTTTTGGAAAACATTAATTTAGAGGCATAGATTCTGGTGTCAGACTGCCTAAGTGTGAGTCCCAGCTCCTCTGCTTAATATTTGGTGACATTAGACCCTTAACTCTCTGTGCCTCATTTTCTCATCTATAAAAAGGGGACACTAACAACTTCTTAGCTCACAAATATAAGGGGTTTAGAATGATGCGCAGAGTTTTTGAAAGTCACACAAATAAATACAACGAGAATAAAGGATTGTTGTGAGACTCAAATGGAAGGGACACTCAGCCATATCGCCTGTATATGATTTTGGTGAGGCTTAGCAAAGAAGATTTTGCTTGCTATTTTAGTCTACGTTTAAAATTCCACACTCAGATGAATATCCGGAAAACGGTGCAGCTGAAGCAGGGAGCTGCGGGAGGCCGTGTAACCAATCCTTTCAGGAGGGACCAGAAGTTGTCACCATCTGATGTCTGCCTTGTGGCTGCATGAAAGGACGTTGGGGGTAGAAGTCCAGTTCCTAGTGGACAGGTGTTTGAAACCCAGAGCCATCCTTGCAGTTGGCACCCTTGGTGAGGTCTTCGCAGACAGGCAAGGATTAAGTGGAGAGGAGAGCAAATTGCTCTTCCACCTGGCGCGGTGGCCCCAGCAGGACGGGGCTGAGGCTCAGTGACGGGGACTGGGCAACCAGAGTGAAAACCTTCACTGCTATTGCTTATGCTCTGTTTTGCAGACAACTCTCAAGTTCTGGTCCCCAGAGCAGTCAATCCAATAACTTTCATAGATACTGTCATGTTTGAATTATACTTCCATCTGGTCACAACTGTTTCAAAGAGTCAGATACATCTTTTTCATTATCAAAAGAATAATGTAATTAATGCAAAGTTTTAGGCCCTGAATTCAGCTGTCAGAAGTGGGAAAAAAAAAATCAGTGCATGGACACTACCTTTTCTTTAGAAGCTTTTCAAAGAGAAGAGAACACCGCAAAGGAAAGGAGTTTTGAAGTATTTTATTCTTGTTTTCTATGAGTTCAATTTTGAAATTGATTTTTATGAATACATAGGGATTTTCAGAACTCAAGTAAAATGTACAGGCAAAAATTAGGAACACAATAAGAAAACAGCTCCCTCCGACACTGAGATATAAATATTTATGAAATGGTTGAATCTTTGGAAGTCTCTCAAATACCCGAAGAAATGATTTGCAAATGTGACGGATGGGAAGAACACAGGGTGAGCAGCATTGTAATTAGCAGTGTGCTGCTGCTCCAGGGACAGCGTGGTAAGGTCAGAGAATCCTCGTGACAGAGGCGGAATACTGGAAAGAATTTGGGAGGGTGAAGTATTTCTTAATCAAGGAAGATAATGCTCAGCATCCTGACCCCAGCGGTCCTGCCCTCCAGGAAAGCACCCTACGGGCCAAGGGCAGCTTATGCCCGACATCCTAACTGCACTTGGCTCTCCTCCTCCCATGCCCTTGGGGACCAGATCTCCACAGAGACTCTGTCCTCAGACATGGCCCACTCAGCGTGGCTTAGGATTTGGGATTCGGCAATACTGTGTGAGGCCGGTGTGGCTCTAACACAGGGCCCGTCAGCCAATACTTTGGGAACTGTCCCTCCAGGGGCTCACCTTCCAGTATCTGAATTTGGCCTTTGCTTAGATTTTCTTAAGCACAATCTATTGACTTTTGTTTACAAATCATCTTCCTCCTGGAAGATCAGGAAGAGAGAGGTGTCAATTTGCCTAAAGAGGCAGGAAGTTCAGCAGGGGTGTCTCCAAGAGTGGGGGGTTGAGGAGCCTTGGAAAGGAGTTGGGCCCCTCCCACCCCCTCCACCCCCTAGAACAGCTCACTCAAAAACTTTATAGAGACTTCATGGGAAGAATAAGTTCTTCACTTAAAACATTCTGATCATAGGATCATTTGATCATGTTTCTCAGTTCTCCCAAGCCAGGACACCACTGGACAGACCGATTCAATGGAGCCTCAGCTTGCATGGCCACAGCTGTATCCTTCTACACAGTGACCCCATGACAGCTCGGACCGTAATGTATCCTGGCCTAGAATTTTCACTACTCTCTCCCATCTATCCACTTCTTAGTCTCAGGCAGCTTCTTCTCTGTATTTATTGACAGTTCAAATGAAAACAGAAAAAGCAAACATCAGTCTTCAAACCTGTCATCTCCCCTTGCTAGCTCATCTCCCGCCATTTTTATGTTACCTCCCACATCCCATATTTATTATTGCACATGAAAACCATAACGTATATTATGAAAGTATTCTTCCAATATCTTGCTTAATTTTACTGTAAATAGCCTATCATATCTTTATATAATGAATCAAATTTAATCTCTAATAGTTGCACAACAATTTATTATTGTGATTGGCCAACATTTATTGAGAATCTAATAATGTTGTTTATAAAGCCTTTCCTCTGGATGGCTGATAGCGAATCCATCCTAGAACCTTTTAACAGGAAGCACAAAGGTTTAGAACAGGATTAGATAATGTTAAAGAATGAACCAAATTATGATTTTTGATTTCTTCAAATGCAAATAATGTGCATCTATCCAAGGGAAAAGAGCCAGCTGCTGTCTCCTCTTAAACATTGCATTCCTAATAACGACTGCTAAGTGTCGAATGCAGAAAGACATCACAAACCTGCTGGTGTAAGTCTTTCTGATATTACTCATGGCTACATAGACTGAAAATTGAAAATAATACCTGGAATGTTCTTAGGAGTCAACATAAAGGCTGGGCTTGTAGCTCAGAGGCAGAGTGCTTGCCTCAGCATGTGTGAGGCCCTGGGTTGGACTTCTGACACTGACTTCTGTCACCGAGCAGACAATAAAAAAGGTACAAAAACACTCTTTTGTTTTTGTTTTTTTTTGTTTGTTTGTTTTGTTTTTTGGTTTTTCTCCGGTACCGGGAACTGAACTCATGACCTTGTGCTTGCCAGGCAGGCACTTTGCCTCTGAGCTAAATCCCCAGCCCCTAAAAACACTCTTTAATAAACAAGCTTCTTTTTCTCCCATTTGAAGTGTTTTATTGATTGATTTTTTTCCAATCAGACTTTACTGGTACATTTTAGAATTACATAATAATCACATTCATCATAGAGAATTTGTGCCTGTACATGATATAACACCTTTTTTCCTCATGCCCCTCCCCTCCGTTAAATCCCTGCTCCTGTTCCCATTTACAAAAGCTTTGTTTTCATGTTTTCCTTCTTTTATCATTTTTTTTCTTACTTTTTCTTCTTTCTTTTTCCCCCCTATCCTTCTTGATGGTTGAGTAGTACTCCATTGTATAAAAAAAACACATCTGCTTCATCCATTCACCAATTGATGGGCATTTGGGCTGTTTTCAAGATTTGGCTATCACACACTCTACACTATATACATACGTGTGTATATATCACTTTGGTATGATGCTTTTAATTCTTTTGGGAACATATCCAGAAGGGGAATAGCTGGATCAAATGGCATCATTAGTCCTAGTCTTTTGAGGACAATTGATTGAGTTTTGAGATAAGGTCTCACACTATGTAGATCAAGCTGGCCTTGACCTCACTATCCAGCCCAGGCTGGCCTGGAACTCACAGGGTGGGACGTTAATGTCAATGCATACTCCTAGTAGCAGAGTTTGAGAACACCCGTTTTCCAAGATCCTCACTAATGTTGGACACTTTAATAAGAAAACTGCCATTCTGAAAGTAAAAATGTTTTACTCATAATTTCTATTTTATTACATGTGAAATCCCCCTTTTTGGGGGGTCTTTTTTCCTCTTTTTTTGTGATTCCAGGAATCGAACTCAGGGCCTCTTGCTTGTTAGACTGGTGCTGCACCGCTGAGCTACATCATTGACCCAAGACTCTTTCTCATCATGTGTCAATTTGTACTGTTTTGTGAACTGCCTGTATTTTCTGGGACTTCTGTTTTCTTAGTAGTTTTTGGGGGCTCATTCCTGTCCTTGAGGACAAAACGTACGTCTTGGTTTCCACTGCACCCTTGCTGCATCATTGCAGGCAATACATATTTGTTAGGTGAAAGTAATAGTATGAAGGCCATAAATGCGCTTTTAGAGTTACATTTGGAATTTAGTATTTTAAAATACTAGTCAGGTGAGGTGGCCTGTAATCCCAGCTGCTCCAGAGGTTCAAGCGGGAGAATCTCAAGGCAAATTAGGGAGAGGCCAGCCTGGGCAAATTATAAGACCCTGTCTCAAAATAAAATTTAAAAAAATTTTTTAAATGGACTAGGGTTATAGGCCCTGGATTAAATCCCCAGGGTAGCAAAACTATCTGCAGTCACACTCACACACTCACACACACACACACACACACACACACACACACACACACAGAGTTTTGAACATCTCTAAGTACCCTTCACTGGTGTTGAATACATTTACATTGTTCTACCACCATCACTACCATCTCCAGAATTTTTTCCATCTTCCCAAACAGAAACTAAGTATACATTAAACAACAGCTATTTCTTCACCACAATTTAATATATAGTAAGTGCCCTCAATGTGGAGAGATCATAAATTTTCTTTTCTGAAACCCATTGTAAAAAATAATTTTAAAATGATAATGTAAAAATATAAAAATTGTATATCCATTATTAGTTTGCCTTTGATATTATGTTTAGTAAGACCTCCCTACCCAAATAGTATGGAAGTATTTAAATAGTTTCTTTGTTTTGTTTTCTTTTGATGCAGGGTCTCACTGTGTGGTCCAGGCTGACCTTAGCTATGGAGCCTGGGACAATGTAGCCCTTGAACTTCAGGAGATCTTTCCTGCCTCTGCTCCCCAAGGGTTGGGGTTACAGGTGGGCATGTACCACCATGCCCAGCATCAAATACTTTCTCCTGTTGTTTTTAAAAAGTTTCTTTTATGTTTTATATTTTCTCTATTTAGAATTCTTTTAAAATACTTATGCTTATTGAGAGAGCATTCTCCAAGTGTCTTTCATGCAACCAGAGGTCCTAACAACCATTGTCCTCAACTGTTTTTTTTTGTTTGTTTGTTTGTTTTTTTTTTTTTTTTTGATGTTTGTGTGATGAACAGCTTTGGAAAACAGAGACAGTATCCTGTTAGTAGTGGGTAGGTTGATTGGTTGTGCAATACTTCCACTGGGGGCATCACAAAAAGATTTAGTTCCTTTAAGTTTGGACTTTCTCTTCTATAAACCACACTCTCCTGCCAAAACCCCTGAGACTGTGGCAGGCTAATTCACAATCCTTTTTTTTTTTTTTTGAGACAGGGTCTCACTATGTAGCCCAGGCTGGCCTCAAACTCACAAGGATTCTCCTATCTTAGTCTCCTAAGTGCTGGGATTACAGGCATGCGCCACCATGCCCAGCAAGTTCACAATTCTCGACAAGGTTCAACTATATCTCTTCCCAAACATGTAATTAATTTTCTCAGTACTATTTATTGAATCATTTCTTGATGGATTTGAAATTTCACCTGTGTCACAAAGAAACACTTAAATATACTTGTGTTTATATTATGTCTTTGCTCTATTTCTTTTCGTCCATTTGGGAGCCAGTAAAATACTGTCATTATTTGTAATTGATGGTATATTTTAACATGTAGTGGTAAACATATTCTTTCCTTAGTTTTCCTCCTCCTTGCTTTCTTTTTTCCTCCTCCTTGTCACCCTCAATCTTTCTGCACCGAATGAATGGTAACTGACACACAGCAAGTGTTCAATAACAATCTTTTAAATGACATTAATGAAGCAGAGAATTATTTTGGAAAGAATCCCTTTTTTATTTTTTATTTATTTTTAAGAATCTCTTTTTTATTTCAAAGTGAAAAAATAACAACAACAGTAAAACAGCTTCAAAACAGGTAAGTAGGAGAGTTACAATAATTAATATATTGCATATTTATTGTCTTTGTACTAGTTATTCAGAGTACAAGATACAGGTATGATATCTTGTTCAAACAATATTAGCACAAACCTTTCTTTTCAATGATCTAAGAGAAACTAGCTGTATAACTGTCTTAACTATCTTGTATATAAATATATTTTTTCTTTTTCCCTTTCTTCCTTTCTCCTTTCCCCCATCACAGTTTGTCTTTTATTTTGAACAATTTCTTCCCCATTCACAGTATCTATTGTACACTCTTTATCTTATTTACTTATTCAGTTTCTCATACTAGTGAGACAATGTGATGTTTACACATATGGGTCTAATTTATTTCACTTATGAGTATGGTCTCGAGTTGTCTATCTACCTATAAAAGTCTCCAGTTTATCCTTCTTTATGGCTGAGTAGTAGTACTCCATTATAGAAAAAAAAAAAAAAAAAAAAAAAAAACCACAATTTTTTTATCCATTCCTCTCTTGGTGGGAATTTTGGTTGTTTCCAAGATTTAGCTATTACAAATTGTGCTGCTGTAAACATGGGTGCACATTTATCACTGTGTTATGATGTTTTTAATTCTTCTGAGAAGATACCCAGAAGGGGAACAGCTAGTTCGAATGGGACCTCGAATCCTAGTTTTTAAAGGAATATCCACCCTGACTTCCACAGTGGTTGCACCAGTCTACACTTCCACCAGCAATGGAGAAGGGTTCCTTTTTGAAAGAATTCCTTTTGAATGTTTGCAGTTCATTATAAATATGAAAGGAGAAATAATTTTATTTTCTTACATACTACTAATCTGTTAAACCATTTCTTTAAATGTTAAGAATTTTACTGTTACTGAAAATGCAATTTATTAAAAAGATTTTATCTTAGAAAAGTCCTAATATGAAATTATTGTGCTATTTCTCTTATCTCGGAGTTTCCCAGATATTTGGAGAATTCTGAAGTTAATATGTCTTGATAATCCTAAGGAAAGGAAACTTATAGGCCAATATTTACTTATCATTTTTTAGCAGCCTTTATTATTTTATCATGCCTGCTTTTCAATAAAGTATTGTTTTTGCCTTTGCCATGGATGTCATGGTTCACTCTCAGGAGAGACATTTTAGTTTTAAAAAACTGATGTCAAACATAGCATTTATTTGTGAGGTGCATCAAGGTAGTGGCACAAATATCTGGACTTAGCCTACTGCTAAAAGTCCTCCGTGGGAGGCCTTGGGATTATCCCCAGGGACTGCTGCTTTTGGTGCCCTATTCTCTGTGGTCACATCTTGGGCAACTGTGTAGGTGTGGCAGCCACTCATAGTGAGAGATGTCCTGCGCCTGGTGTCGGAGGCCATGGCCAAGCCAGCAAGCCCTGGGAGCTTGCTTCTCTCAAAGACAGATGCTAAGTTTGTTACCTGACAGCAGCAAAGGTGGCAAATATTCCTGAATCCTACATTGTTCACTGATTCCAGATCACCATTGACTTGGTGTTTGTGATAGTGAACTGATTACTTCAACCTGAGTAAGAAATGCCCAACATAGTTCTGGGTGTGGAACATCCACCCTAGCACAGCTTGTCACCTACTGGTATAAAAGAGAAGGAAAGATTTTTCTGTTTTCAGCGGAGCTCCCGTCTTCACCTTCATTGTCAGCTCCAACACAGATCCTGCTGCCTCCTGATATGGACTCATACGGGACACTGCCGTGAGCTCCAGGCCTTCGACCCGATCCTTCAGTTCTCCAATGCACAGAAAGCCTTTCTGCACTCTTCCACACCTGGCTTTCTGGGTGGCCACTGTAAGCCAATATTATATATTCTTTTTCTGGGGGATAGTGCTGGGACTCGAACTCAGGACCTCATGTTCATGCTTGCCAGGCAGGTGCTATGCCTCTGAGTTAAATTCCAGGCCATAAATTCTTATATATTTATATGTCTTGCATTAAATCTGTCTCTGTAGTAAGCACTGACTGGTACAATGTTACTGAGAGAAAAAAAATAAAAATACAGTACTCTGGCTGGGTGTGCTGACAAATGTCTTTAATCTCAGCAGTCAAAAGACTGAGGCAGGAGTATCACCAGGAGTTCAAGGCCAGCCTGGGCTACATAGTGAGTACAAGGCCACCTTGGACCATGGCCTGTCTCTGAAATAAAACAAAACAAAACACACAAAACAGTACCCTATACAGAAACAAATGAAGTTTCCCACACAGGATCAGTGCGTTTCGTAGGAATTTCTTCATTTTTCTCTTATATTCAGGGTGAACTACATTTCTACATTCTGGAAAATGTTAGAATTAATATCAGTATTTCACCTGTATCATTAAATTCAGAATTTACCTCAGTTTGTCTTTAGTACGTATATGTCACTCACAGAGAAATGAAGGGTATTGAAATATCAGAGGAGGATGCTGTAAGTATCTGCCTTTTACCCTTAAAGTAAATCTAGTTCTCAGATATTTTTAATGCTTTTTTTCCTACAAAGCAAAGCTGTATTTCTTTTTTTTTTCCCCAAAAAAAGATAAACTATTGACACTATACCCAAAATTTAGATCTGTAATGCATAAGGAAAATACATATGATTTCTAGATACAAAAACTTCTAGGTGATCATAAATTAGTGAAGGTCTTGTGACCTCTGTTTTAAAACCAGTGACTAGAAATCAAAAATGCTATGTTGATGAAAAGCCAGACTTGTGATAAGGATTGGGAGGATGAACTTGAAATTAATTCCATCATTCTCAAGAGTGGAAGTCCCCTGCCCCAAATTTCACCGTGAAACTCACCTACATCAGTCAGATAAGTTTGAAGTTGCAAAGCTGAAGCCTAAACATTCCTGTGGATGTTTAGGTTTATCACTTTTCTCTCACTGCATCCAGTGCAGACATGAGGCTACATAAGCTCCCAAGGAGCAGGGATCTTCTCTGTCTTGGTCACCTTGATATTTCAGTTTCTGACACAGTTCTGGAGCGTAGTAGGTTTTCATTAAGAATGTGTTGAAGGGGCTGGGGATTTAGCTCAGAGGCAAAGAGCCTGCCTGGCAAGCGCAAGGTCATGAGTTCGGTTCCCGGTACCGGAGAAAAACCAACAAAAAAAAAAAAAAAAAAGAATGTGTTGAATAAATGGTAGCACAGTATTACAGAATAGCTAATGTAACCTCCCCCAAAGAAATATAATTTGTCTAAGGCAATGCACAAATCATGGTAATTGAATTAGGAATGGCATTAAGTCAATTTTGGGAACTAGCTCAACGGTTGAACTCACTTATTCCAAGTGTTATTCATCATGCCTTTTGCAACCACCTACATATTTTGCTTCCTATTCAAGGGGCCAAATATCACTAATAGTCCAGAAAAAAAGGCAAACTGGAAGTTACAGGAAAAAGATTTACTAGACCCCATGAAAGTTGCATAGGATTTAGCATCCTACAAAGATGTGTTGAACTTTAAGAATTTATGTTTTATTGTTGCAACATATTTGCAATTGTGAAAATACAGATTTAATGTCTATACGAGGTTCATGGACAGAACAAAGCTTCCTCAAACAGAAGTTGCTGTCGCTCAACCAGCCATCAAGTACATATGCAGAAAGAGTAGCGTTTGTAGCTACAGGAGAAAAATCTTTATAAGTACTCAGTTTTCCCATAGACAAGAATGGCCACTTTACTGGTAGAAAAGGACTTCAAATTTTAGAAAATATTTTAAGTACAGAAGATCCTGTTAGATCCTGTTCTGAAAATAACTTGACATGAGCATTTTTCCATTCCCTGAGGTCTGGAGCTGGGCTTTGTAATTTACATGACATGATTAGGAAGGTTCTGTGCTATTTTAGACTAATTATGTAAATAGGGAATTTACCCTCCCATTCTTTATAACAAAGTATTTACCTTTTTCCAACACTAACTTCCCATAAATGTTCAGTTTGCCTGTAGTTGCCTTAAAGTGCTGTTAATTTGTCAACAAGCATAAAACAAATCATCAGGCAACCCTTGAAAGACAAAACTTAAAATCCTACATAAAGATCGTGAAATATATTATTTTAGTAGTTACCTAATTTGGCAGAGAGGAATTTGTTTTTATTGCTTCTCCCTTAAAAAACAACCAAGATGATAATATTCTCAATTAGATTTTTTTCTCCTTAACTTTTTATAACGTTTCAAGGCTTTACTACTTGGCAAGGACAATTTGGGACAGATTTCTTTATTTTCTCCTCTGGCCTAAAACGAAAAACCCCCACTTTCCAAACTGTTACCACCAAAGAGTTTATTAAATGGCTGAAAAAGACAGCTGGTCCCACCATCTGTTAAAATTTTTCAGGGGCCAAATAAAACAGGTTACACCTTTAGCCATGCCAAGTCTTGTGATACCCCCTTCCTCTCACAGCCTGGGGAGGGCTAATCTGAATTTCACGCTCTGATTTTGCTATTGCTACTGTCTGAGCTTCTTATGCGAGCTTCTCTGGGTAACCTCTCTTTTTTAGTTACAAAGCTATTCTCACTTTTCAACCAGACCCATTTGCAACCTATTACCTTACACCTCTGCAGTCTCTATAGTTACACCCAGTGACTACAAGGAAATGCACAGATACCTAACTAATTTCTGACTTTTCAAGCCAAAGGGGAGAGCCAAAAGTACGGTTCTGTTGTTTCACAAGCATTTTTTTCTATAAATGCTAATGGAGGTAATTCAGATTTTGGAACAAAAGCTTAGCTCACCACACACTGCAGGTGTGAAAGGGTTGAAACAAAAGAGATGCTAACCCTAATGGTATTTCTTGTCATTAACAATTCTTTGATGTTCACACTGGAGCCTCCCTTTTATCTTTTAGTTTTTCAGCCATCTTTGTTAACACGCAGCTCAATTGAATCTTCTTTCCCCTCCACCTCCCCTTGGCCTTTACAGACATCTGCAAAATGTTTATGCTAAGTTAGTTTCCACTGCATCTTTTAGTACCAAGGCAAAGTAAAATGAGATAAAGCTTGTGAGGTTATTATTAAAACATCAGTAAGTTTCTATCATTAAGCTGAAGGGGAAGATCAATAAAAAAAGGAGCACTTAATGTTGCTTTAATAAGGATGAGTTTCCTGTAACAGGACTTGGGAATAACTTTGGTATCACTGAAGTGGGCTGCACAATAAAGATGTTGCCGTGATCAGAAGAAGTTGACTCGCCTTTACCCAATTAAACAGTTTGCAAATACTTTGAGTGTGCTGGGTCCATTATTTCCTGTTTTACTGAACGTGTTCACGATGCACACATTTTAAGACTGTTTACCAGAGCCTTTTCTTCCTGGTGTCAGTCCCTGGGCGGCTGCCAAAGACTTTTTGAAGCAGGTTTGCCTGTTTGTCTTTCTGTCCACTTAGGGTGAGGAGGAAGGAGGAGATGAGATGACAGAGAGTAGGGCTGCAGCTTCAGCAAAGTTTAGCTTGCTTTGATGACAGCAAAATGTAGGGAACAGTCAACACTACATAATATACCGTCCTAAGCTATTCAGCAGCAGGATCTGCAGGGATAAAGGATACAGTGAGGGCAAAGTAGAATCATATGTTTCACACCCAAATAGCTTGGCTGATCTTACTATTTATTTACTGCTTTATTTTGCACTATCTTGCATAAAACAGAAATATTTCATTGCTTCTAAATTAATACATCTTTTCTTTGTAACTGTCGGCAGGGGTGAGTTGTTTCTTTAACCAGCTAACCGTTTAACCGGTGTAAACTGGGGATCTTCCCAGATAGTTAATGTGTTCCCATTTGAGAACTTGTTTTTTGGCAAGTATTAATTTGGAGCCAATTGAAATACTGAGCAACAGCTGAAATAGACCCACAACTCTCTCAGCCTTCATACATACAGTTCGGCCCCGAATGTCAAATGATAGGGAAAAGATAATAAGCAAAGATAAAATACAAATTCATGTTAACAATGTATCTATTTTATGACTTTCCTCTCATATTATTTAATAATTCTTAGCATTTATATGATGCTTTTCATCTTCAAAGCACTTTACAAATGTTAGCTAATTAACTACGAGGTAATGAGGCCTGGATGCTAATACTGTATTAAGTTTTCTCTAGTTCAGATTATGAAGTGAAAATGGAGATGTATGTATTCATACATTTTTTAACATGGCATCAGATGGTTTTAGAGATTTTGTGAATCAGAGACTCAGGCAATGTATCTTCTATGTATAACTTATGTCTCTAAAAAAAAAAATCTCCAGCAATTCAGATGTTGATGAAGGGTCAGGATTCGCCTGTCAGGAAGGCAGCCCGCAAACTTCCTTTCATCTTAGCCTTGACTGTTCCTGTTTGTTAGTTTCATCTTGGTCTCTCTGTTGGCCAATAACAAACGGTCCCAAAGAATGGACCCTGACCGTTACAGATTTGGGACAGACACTCATTTTGCCTTTTCCCTAGGTTTTCCCAGAGAAAATACAAAGCTCAGTGAAAAAAAAAAAAAAGCTTAAACATTTGTGTTATGTTTCACTACTTGAGCAACCTTGCTGATGTAGTTAAATTTTGTTAGTTTAGAATGTGGGGGCTGGGGATTTAGCTCAGCAGCACAGCGCCTGCCTGGCAAGCGCAAGGTCATGAGTTTGCCGGTACCGGAAAAAACAACAACAACAAAAAAAGAATGTGTGTGTGTGATGCTCTGTGGATAGTCTGATATTGTGTAAGGCCTAAAAGACTTCATTTTAAAAGGAAAATCGTACTTAATCAATTTAAAATACTGTCATGTGATATAAGATGGCCTGAGTAAAAAAATGAAGTCACTAATAAAAACACTGTACTTCATAGTGGACTTGGATTACAAACTAACAAACACACCCCTTGATGGGAATGAGTAGTTAGAGTCAGCCTATGAAGCAGGTCTTTTGAAAAAATTGTTATAATTTATATATGTAACATGTTTGAAATTATGTTACTATGTTATACATTCGCAGTACATGATGTTTACAATCCTTGTGTGAAGGCAAGTCTTCCTGCCCAAAACTGTTAATTTGGAAAAGCCAAGAAAGTTCATCAGATTCTTCTTATTCATGAATAATTTTTTGAGTACTGGGGATTGAACCTGGGGCTTTACCCATGCTTGGCAAGTGGTCTATCACTGAACAACCTCCCCAGCACCACATTAGTGAGATCATGGCAATTTTGAGGAAATTTTACTTAAACCACTGAAAATATATATAATTAGAGAATTCTGTCCAATTAGAGAATTACATACCCTAATTAGAGAATTTTAATTTAACAAGATTTATTCTATCTGTTAAAGACTTTCTCCTCTTTTTTTTCTTTGAGTTGTGGTGTTCAGCTATGTCTACATACCCTAAACATAAGCAGAGGTTTCAGCCAAGGTCATTGGCCTTCCTGAGACTTGGGAAACATGATAATTTCTTTTTTGTTGTTATTTTTCTTCCAGTACCAGGAATCGAACTCATAACCTTATGCTTGCCAGGCAGGCACTTTGCCACTGAGCTAAATCCCCAGCCCCAAAACATGATGATATTACTTGGAAAGAGTCAGATAATGATGTGAGTATAAAGGACTATAATGCCCAGGTAATGGCTTAATGTTTCTCACTTTTCATTCTGATAATTTTGAAGTCCTGAATATGCAGCCTTTGCCTGTATTCCTTCATTATAATAATAAATCACCAATGGTGGAATGCTTACCTACCAAATCTTCATTAACAAATCAAAGCAAAACAAAGCAAAACAAAGCAAAATACCAAAGAAAAGAATCAGTTATGGACATATAGAATTCGATTCTATAAATGTCTTAGTGACATGACCTTTCTATTAATCTGGGCCTAATGAGAGATGGTACATAAAATGTACTGTTGCTGTAGGACTAGATTCCTCCAAAGAAATGAATTACACACTTAACTTGCCATGACATGATCAACTGAAGCTCACAGATGTGCTGGTCAGGGAGAAGTATTTCTGTTATGAATCATGACTTTGTCCCCAGCCTTTTATCTCTAAAACTAACATTAGCTCCAATCTTCAGGTGGGGTAGGGAAAGGTTAGGAAGGAGAGGAGACAAAATCAGACCCAATCTGTGACATCCGTGATACCTGCCCCATTTCTTATTTGAAGTAGGAAAGTCGTGAAAATAATTTTAACAGGGGCTGGGGATATAGTTCAGTGGCACAGCACCTGCCTGACAAGTGTGAGGTCATCAGTTTGATTCCAGGTACAAAAGAATGAAAAGAAAAGAAAAAAAGAAAAGAAAAGAAAGCACAGAAAATAAGTTTGATAAAACCCTATTTAACAACAGAATTAACTGGGGGAAAGGGAGAAGAAAGGAATCTGAC
>NW_004955449.1:4114262-4260877 GCF_000276665.1 Chinchilla lanigera
AGAAGAAGAAGAAGAAGAAGAAGAAGAAGAAGAAGAAGAAGAAGAAGAAGAAGAAGAAGAAGAAGAAGAAGAAGAAGAAGAAGAAGAAGAAGAAGGAGAAGAAGACTTTTAAAATCATATTCTCCTGGTCAGTTCTCACTTCCTTTAGACAGGGTGTTTGTGTGTATGTGCATGTGTGTGTGTGTGTGTATGTGTGTGTGTTTTTGTACCAGGAATCAAACTCAGGACCCTGCATTTGCCAGGTAGGTGCTGCACTGCTGAACTAAATCCCCAGCCCTTTATCTCCTTTAAATCTTAGATGTCTCCTGGTCTGTCAGACTCCCACCTCCTCCACTACCTTTGAAAAACTATGACCTGCTCTCTGTTCTCCCCATTCTCCATGGTTCTTACCACCTCCAAACACACTTAGGGGGACTGTGAGGTTTACTGACCAAATGGACCCCTTTGGAGAGTGAGGGCACTTCCCCAGGAACAAGGGCCAGGACTGGGTCTATAACCCTATCTCAAGCAAACCAGGACACTGACCGCCTTGACACTGTGTGATTGACTTGGGTACTTTGCTTACTGGCCCCTGAAATGAAGTTCCCCTGAGTGAGAGGGGAGAGTTTCTCATCTACTTGCATCCTAACGAGTCCAAGGTCCAGAGCCAAGCTTGCACATAGCAGGTTTTTGAGGTCCGTTGAGTATATGAATGCAGGAATGAAAGCAAAATTTTTAAAAATGTAGTTGGAAAAGGTGTTTGTCTTAGTTACTTTCCTCACTGGTGAGACAAAATACTTGACGCCCAAAATTAAAGGGGGAAAGGTTTATTTAGCTCACAGTTTGTAGAGGTTTCAGTCCATAATTGCCTGGCTCCAAGGCAGAGTGGCACATGGCAGAGGGCAACATTTCATGGTGGCGGAAGACAGCAAAAGCAACAAGGTAAGTGAGATAAACCACTTTCTGCCCCTTAAATTGTATGCAGGCTACCCACCCTCGGCTGGGTGTAGCTCTCACGCTCTTAATCCCAGCCAGAACTATGCCAAACCAATCAGTGGACCGATTTACTAATCACACACCCTCAATCCCAGCACTGCACACTCTAGACTCAGTCACCTGTGAAAAGCCTGCTCCCCATGACTGCATGAGGCTTTGGGGAGACATCTAGACAAGCCATAACAGTGTTATATAAATGTGAAGGAATTTTCTAGACTATGCCACATAATGCCAAGCCTTGGTTGTACCCAAGGCACTGCTCTGCATACAATAACAAGAGGCTAACTATTTCCTGGTAATTGATGACCCACTTTGAAATGTGGTAAATTCTTAGAGCAGAACACCCATCTCTGTTAAAACAAATGAGCCAAAATATGTTCCAAAGTCTCACACTCAGGTTACTTCTGGTGAGGCCATCAGTAGGGCTGCTGTGCTGTTATTCTCCATCATAAGGATGGGTATGTGGGGACCGATGGACCCTAAAGCAAGGACTACGTTTAGCTGTTCTTTGTCCCCTTCCTGGTCTGCTGCGCAGCTGATTTTATTGTTCAGTAAGTGAAGGTCCTGGCCTGATTTCATGTTCTTCCCAGCATTTTTCTTCCCCCAGATATTAACCAATAACTCATGGTAAATCTGTTCCACTTAATTTTTGTGTGTGAGTGCATAAGTGTGTGTGCACCCATGTGCGTGCACAAGGGTGTGCATGTCATACACCAGTGTGTATTTTCTAGTACATCGGGGGTGGGAGGAGAAATAGCTCTTTCAAGCTTCAGCTGTTTGGCTGCCAGAAAACGGGATCAAACGTACATTCTTCCATTGCTCTCATTCACCATTCCCCTTTATTTTGGTGTGATTTAAAAGTTACCTTGGTCACCTCATAAAATGAAACGCTATGAAGCCAACTATTTTCTTTCTTCAAAGTCTGGGTGGAACTTATATTTATCCTAAAACATGACACAAAATAACTTCATCATCAAATGTCTTTTAAAAACTCTACCATCCCCAAAGGAAGCTCTTTCTCATTAACAAAATTATGCAACAACGTGTGGGGAAGACAGTGTTTGCAGAAAAACGTTAGATTTCCTGAGTGGGGAGAGAGGCGGGAAAGACGCGGCTGAGGCACAGTCGAGAAGATCCAGGTTGAACTGACCGTCTGACTTAGGTGCTTCTGACCACTGTTTCTTGCAGGCGGCATGAACCCGGAAGGCAGGGTCATCCATCTGTGTCTTAACCTGGAAGAGCATGTGGAAGGAGCATAGGGACCCACAGGAAAGTTAGGAAGATAGAGAAAGAACCTGGTCAAGGACAGAAGTGTCAATTGTGGAGCAGAAGGCTCCTCAGAGCAGCAAGACGAGGAGCAAAGGGACTGCTGGGGTCTTGAGTTTAGGCAGCTCAAGAATAAGGTTCAAAGAGAAAATCAGGAAAAGTCCTACTTCTTGCAATAGGGATAACAGTTCCCAACATTGTAATAATTATTAAGTTTAGTTGCAGGGATAATTTAGAAGAAAATTTATATTTCAGGTATAAAATTTTCCAGTTTTGGTATTACAGATTGAAGGTAATATAGATACATGATAGGTAGGTGATAGATGATAGATAGGTGATAGGTAGATAGATAGATAGATGATAGAGACAGGCAATGTCTACAACAGAAGTGTAAATGTTTGCCTTGTCTGTTTTGATCTTTGCAGGGACAGTTTCTTTTTTTTTTTTTGGTTTTTCTCCTGTACCGGGAACCGAGCTCACAATCTTGCGCTTGCCAGGCAGGCGCTTTGCCGCTGAGCTAAATCCCCAGCCCCAAGCAGGGACAGTTTCTTAGCCATGTGAGCTGCTCTGCATCTGACCTCCAGCCTTTATTGTTATTGCTGCCACTGCCATGATTTAGGGTTTAACTCTATGGCCCTTCCTCTGGCCAGAGAGAAGGAAGCTGGAGAGAAGAGGGTAGGAGCAGTGAACATAAGAGACTCACTCCAAAGTAAATTTTTGGCACTCAACATGGTGCTTTAAGGATCTGAGTTTTAATAAACTCTGCTCCAATATTTTCTACACTGCTTAAATTGTTTTAGTTTTTTTTCATCCAAAGTTAAAGACTTGTAAATTAATCCACAAAGATTTGCAACAGGAATTCTCATACTTTGTATGCAGGGGTGCTGAGGAGGGAACCTAGGGCCTTGGCAATAAACTACACCTCTCCCACTTTAATTTTTATTTTGAGACAGGCTTGAACTTCTGCCCCTCCTTCCCCAGCCCCTCAGAGTGCTGGGATTACAGATGTTGGCCACCATGCCTCACATTCTCGTATCTTTTGTGCAGGGGAACCACTTGGAACCCAGTTTTCCCTCTTCCATCTCTGGAAGTTCTGTTTCCTGTGCCTAGCCTGGCTAGTGGCTCAGGGGTACCTGGGGGGCGCTGTGGCTCAGCAGTCATGATCTTGCCCCTTCGTAGGTTGGGTTAGGTCCCAAGAATCTCTTCTCTTCTTATCCTCTTTCCGAAGAAGGAAAGGTGGCTGCTACTCCCTCCTCTGGAGTTGAGGAGGACAGGCGGGTCGCTTGATTCCATTCTTACATTTGTGTGGCTCTTTCACACACATCCTGAAGACTCTTTCCTCTTATAAATGGGATGGGGAGAAGTGGGCACTGCACTGATGGACTGGGGTTGATTAGGTACAGTGTGGTGTTTTGATTCTGTGGAGCCAAAGCCATGAAGAAAAAACGGATAATACCACTAAATGGATAATACCACTAATGACACCAAACGGATAATACCACTAATGACACAATACCAAAAATGGGTAATACCACTAATGACACCGATGTCTTTGCAGGAAGTGAGTTTTCTCCCTGTGATCTTTGTGTGAAAACCTTATCAAGGGGACAGCATAGTACTGTACCTGTCAGGAGAATCCAAAAACTTGTCTTTTGTGGTTTATTTTAGCAAGAATGTGAGGGGGGAGAAAAACATGTAAGAATTACATATATATATGTATATATGGAATACATTTAAATATGTTTGGAGATAAGAAATTAACTCAATTTCTGAAATAGACTTAGGCATTCAATGTACACTTGTTGAATAAATGGATGTATTTTTAGCTGATCCTGTTTCAAGCTATGTAATATAAACCTATGAGATACAGAAATAATTTCTGTTATTCTTCAGGAAGATGTGATAGTTTTTAAAATCTCATCAGCCTACTGTTTGGCATGACTGTCAAGAACCTACAAGTACTTGGTTGTATGCACAGTTATTAGCAAGTCCGACCTCACCCCACACGCAGAGGAGGTTAATCTGCAGTTAGCTGTGGGAACACACTGCTGAGGCCGTGGGCAACTTGGGATCTTCCGGTGCTCAGCATGCGTGGTTTCTGGTTGATGCTGTCCTTCATATGCTGGTATTAGGAAAAAGACGTGAATTTGCTAGGAAGAGTTGGCAAGTCACATAGACAGGCTATACATATACAAACTAAAAATGTCAGAATAGGAAAACAGCCAGAGAGGCCCGGTATACTGAACAACCCACACCATTTTTCCCACGGTTTATTAACTGTCATCAACAGATCGGGAATTTCTCTGCCAATTCCTGTCAGTGCTATTGCACACTGCCTGAAGACCTCCAATAATCTCATCTTTCATAAACCAAAAGTTGCCTGAAATCTTCAAAGAACTTTCAAACTGAGCCTCAATTGAGATTTGGTGAGGGACCCGGGAGTCCCCACAACTTCTTGATAGAGTCACCCCCACAGTCACTCTGCAGCCTCTTGGAGACGCTGGGGTTGCTCCATGGCAATGTAAGCAGTGATTCAAGAGAGTTCTGTACCCACTGCCCAGGCTCAGATCCCCACTCTAACATGGGAGGCCTTGAGCAAGTCACTGAACGGCTCTCCTCAGTTTCCTGTAAAAATGGCACTAATCACGGTGACTGCACTTGTCCAACAGGGCACCACGCAGGGTGATAGGAGAAAGCCAGCCCTTAGCATACAGTAAGTCCTTGGTACCTGCCAGTTGTCATTCTCACAGCAGCATATCTGATATTGAACCACATTTTGGTCACGCTGGTCCCAGGCAGACTGGGGCTCCACTGTCAGTGTCCCTGAATGACACTGAAGAGCAGGCTGCTACCTTGAGGACTCTGACACATCTGGATTCTCATATTGCTTCCCTCACAGGTGTGCTGACCTTGGTCAGCATTATGACCTCTCTGAGCTGACCACTGACAATTTTTAACTATTTAGCATAGCTGGTGAAACTGCCTGTTACAGTTTGCATTTAGATGTTCCCCGCAAAGCCTCATGTGCACATAGGTCGGGCTTTTGGGAGGTGCTTGGATCATGGGGGGTGATGTTCATCAGTGGATTAGTCCACTGGTGCGTTTATAGCTAAATGTGATACTGGGAGGTGAAGCCTGATTGGAGGAGGGTCGGTCACTGGGGGTGTGGCCTGGGGGGTCTATGCCCTTGTGGTCTCACTTTACCCCTCTCTCTGCTTCTTGCCTCCATGACATGAAGGTACTTTTCCTCTGCCAGGTTCTTCTGCTGTGCTTCCCTGTCTGGAATCCAGCAGACTATGGATTGAAACCTCTACAAACTGCGAGCCAGAATAGACCTTCCTCCTTTAAGCTGCGGGTGTCGGATGTCTCATCTCAGCAACCAGAAAGTACCCAAGACGCTGCCTGTTCTTGTTAAATGTTTTTGTTCCAGTAATGGTCTTAGGTGTTCTCCGATTCCACGTGTAAGGATCTGGAGAGTTCTTGCCAGCCACTGGTACTGGTGTCAGCATCTTACTTATTGAGAGAATTAGAGGAATACTTTGGGAAGGAGAACATCTTCTTTCTAAGCCAGTTGTCCGCTCTGTGTAGAAACAGTGCTGGTTTTAGACAGAATGATGTCCCTGGGAAGCCTGGGAGGTTGGTACAGAGAACCCAGCACACTGAGTAAACTGACCCCAACTCTTCTCTTGACTTTGCTACCGACTTACTCCATGGCCCCTGGCCACATCCCTGGGCCTCTGTCTTTTCACCTGTAAAGGTTGGATTGGCTCAGGTATTTTCCATAAGTTCTTACTATTGTAAAATATAATCTTTTGGAGTACAAGTCAGTGATGTATCATTCTGTTAAGTCCCTACACTGATTGGCAAGTGACATCCTACCATTCAGTGTTGTCAAAGGAACGTTACTTGGTAGAAACATTTGCTCTTAACATTGCAGGGTGAATGGCAATAGGGTTTTGTTGTGGTTATTTTGCTTTTTGTTCTCCTTTTGCTTTGAATGATACATGGCCTAGTAAAACCATTGCTGTCATGGATCAAGGGGCTGGCGTGGAGCACAGTAAATACCAAAAGCTCACTGATGTGGGACACACTTCTCGACTAGACCAGCACAGATGGGGTCCTCTGTGATCTCTTGTTGATGGCTTATCATTACTGCATGTAGATCATGTATAAGGACAAAATCCTTCTCTATTTTTAACCAAAGCATACTGAAAACCTGAGCTGCTAACCCTCCAGGAAAAACAATCAAACAGGTTTTGACATAAAGACACAGTCTAAATCATCAGTTCAGTGGTTTAACCAATTAATCTGATCAATAACCAGTTATTGATAAGAGATCCTCAAAAAAATCAACTGACTCAAGAAACTGGGTGTGATTAGATATGTTTGTGTGAGGGTTATGCTACAAACAAGAGAATTTAGAAGGAAATAATTTCAACCTCCCCTTAAAATCTCCACTTAATACGAATTTGATTTAGGATGAAAGCTAATGTAATTCTATTTTACATAGCAAAGCTGCATCCTGTAAAATTAAAAAAGAAGGAATCCCAACACTTACTTTAGAAATAGTCTCTGATATTTGAAATATCTATAAAATGGTGCAGATGATATGACAGTCCCTTTCTATTGGAGATTGTGTTAATTGTCACTAGGGAACTGGTAATAAATGCCTTATGAAATTCCACAAATCAACATCAAACACAGCCCTGAGCAAACTACCTTCTATGAATGATTAACAAGTATCTGAAGTCTGGGTACTTAGATTGCTTTTTCACTTTTGAATGTTACCTACTTCATTAGCATAGGCTTTTTCCCCATGTTAGGATGGAACCCAGAGATGGAACTTGCACATGTCAGGCAAGTGCTCGATCTCTAAACCATACCCCCAAACCGACACAGGAAAAATTTAATCCATTTCATCTTCAGTCTAAACCTGAATGCTGATCCTTCTCTTTAATCTCTGATTGTTTCCATCCTAAAAATCTGGACAATCCTACAACCCCTTTGGATTGTGTTTCTATCTCTTTTCTTTCTTTTCCCTCCAGATTTCTGGAGCAGTAGTCTACTGCCACAGGAAAGCCATGCCATTAAATGAACTGCAGAGGGGCTGGGGATTTAGCTCAGCGGCAAAAGCGCCTGCCTGGCAAGCGCAAGGTCGTGAGTTCGGTTCCTGGTACCGGAGAAAAACCAAAAAAAAAAAAAAAAGAACTGCAGAATTGGATCTCAGCCCATTTCTTCTACATGGGGCCATCTTTAATGTACCTTTCTTCCTCCTCTTCCTTCTCTAGACTTTGCCCCCAGCCAGTATGTAAAGAATATTTTCCTAGAATTTGTAGGTTTCATACTCTTTCCTATTCTCCCTTCTATTAGTCTAGCTTAGCTTCCTCTTATCTTTTGATGAACTACCTCACAAGTCTTCCAGTTGATCATTTTGGCCTTGCTAATCCTTTATACCACTGCCAATGGACATTTTCCAAATTGCAGGTCTGTCCAAGGCATTCCTCTCAACAAAACCCCAAGTGGTTTCTACTAAAATAGGAGCCAGTCTTCTTGATGAAGCATTGAAAATCCTCCACAATTTATGTGTCCAGTTTTACCTTCTATTTAAAGTCTATGCTACAGCCAAACCAGAATGGGTCTTGAATATTTCTATTGCCTCAATCAGACCAGGCTCTTCCAGCAAACTTTTGGTTGTTCTGATTGCACAAGGATGTTTAGAATATGGGGCAAGGGACACTTACTCTAAACTACACCCAGGGCTGGTAGCAGCCCCTCAGCCCAGAAGAGGGGCTACAGGGTGATTTTTGTCCTATCTGTTTCTGTTCTACTGACCATTCAAGATGAAGTGGAAGATGTTAGCATCTTAACCACCGGTTGTGTTGAGAAAACACATCACACTGTGACTTCGGATCATGAGGAGCTGCTCTCTAGGATAGAGTGAGCCCGGTGCAGACAGCTCTTACAGGAGCTGTAGGCCAGTTCCAACCCATCACTGGCTCTGACTAGATTAAAGCAGTCCTGGTTTACTTCTGCCCCTGGCAAATGTCTTGTGGAGGAGAGGAACATTATCTTAGTCCTCAGATTATCTTTAAGAATAATGTTACAAATATAATTTCCAACAGGCAATGAACAACCGACCAAAGAGAAAAACAAACAAAAACTATGAGTGAGAACCACATTGTAGCAAAAGTGCTAAAAACCAAAGAAAGAGAAACCTTAAAATCAGTCAGGGAAAAAGATAAATCATTTTCAAAGGAACAACAGTTTGATTATAGCTCATCTTTCAACAGAAACAATGAGACCAGAATATAAGGGCTATCTTTCAAGTGCTAACAGAAAATATCTCCAATGTAGAATTTTGCACCTGTCAAATTATCTTTCAAGAAGGCTGAAGTAAAGCTATTTTCAATCAAACAAAAACTTACAGCCTAAAGGAGATCCCACAGAGTGTTCTTTAGGCAGCAGGAGAAAGATAACAGAAGAGCAGGTCAGATGTGGGAAGGAATGAAGAGCAATGAAAATAATAATAACAATAATAATAATAATGTCTTGTGGGATTTAAAATATATATGAAATTAAAATATACCACAATGCTGGCAATAGAATCAAGGAGGAACACACATTCACACACATGCAAATACACAAATATACACACAGGTATAGATATAGGTTGTCATTGTTCTAAGGTCATTGATGTCTTGTCTAGGAGGAGAACAAAAGTACCAAAGAATGTTAGATTTTTATAACTCAAGAAAGTGCATCGTAATTTCTTAAGTAGAATGATAAAAGAATGAAAGTATTTGTACACACCTAATAATATAGCCTTAAAATATACAAATTTTAAAATGACAGAACTAAAAAGGGGAAATAGCAATATTTATAATCTCTGTGGGAAATTTAAATATACTTCTCCTGAGCTGGGAATATAGCACTTGCCTACCATGTGTGAGGCTCTGTGTTCAATCCCAGCATCATAAAACAAGCAAACAAGTGAAAATCAACCCCCAGCCCCAAATAAAAACAAAAACACACACCTGAAAATAACAACACATACTTCTTTTAATAACTGATAGAAAAGCAATAAAGAATAAGTAAGCAAGAATGTGATAGTTAACAGACTTGCCCTACTGTGTATTACAAAGGATTGAAGAAACACCTAATCTTTACTTGCATATGGAATATTTACAAACATTTATCATATACTTTGCTATATCATCTCAATAAACTGCAGAGGCTTCAAATCAACCTGGGTTACATAGTGAATGCAAAGACAGCCTGAACTACACAGCAAGACCCTGTATAAAAAACATATGATGTAAAAAAAAAATTCAGGCACATTTACCTCCCCAAGCAATTTTGAAAATTAAGAAATAATTGATGTAATTGTCTGCAAACTTACAGAGAAAGACAAATTAATACATTATGACAATAGGGAAATTTATGCTAATCTCATTATAAGAATAGGTATAATTTATCTTAAAGAAGAAAAATAAGGATGGGGAAGTTGCTCTGACATATACTAAGGACTATTATAAAGGTACAGTTTTTAAGACAAGGACAAACAGTATATAGATCCATGAAATACAATAAGGAATCTGGAAATAGACCCATGAATTCTTGAGTTATATAAATGGTAGTATTTTAGAGCAGTAAGACAAGAATGATCTTAACAGTAAAGGGGACTGAGATAGTTAAATATCTATACAGAAAATATAAAAATTGACCCTTATTACACCCACTCACAAAATCAATTCTGGGTGTGCTGAAGATCTGAATTGATCTGTGCTGAAGAGGCAAAAAGTAACACTTCTAGAAGATCCTAAAGGTAAATATTTTTGTGATATTGAAGTAGTGAAACATTTCTTAACAGGCCATAAAAAGCACTAGTCAAAAAGTAAAAGATTGATATATTTTGTCAAAATTACATTGTTTTAAAAAACAAAGACAATTTAAGACAATGAAAAGACTAGCCACCTATTGGGGCAAATATTTGTAACACATATCACTGACAATATAAAATATATTCCTCCAAGTTAAAAAATAGTTAACTTAATTAAAAATGGTCATGTCATAAATGAAGTTAGCTAAAATGGTTCCACAATATAGAGAGCACTTTCCAGTCCTCATCACAGCCCAGAAAGTTTATATTTGTAATCCCATGAAAAGTTATTGGAATTGTAATGAATTAATTCCAATCTATCACTTCCAGTGTAATCCATGGCGAGAATAAAGACACTAAGGCATATCTGTAGTTATGGGGAGCCAAGGGGTCGTAAGTCCAGCCACAATGATGGCTATTTGGAACAAAGGCCTCAACTCAAGGCTGAATTCAGGTTTTATTCATTCATAAAGAAGGGAGTGCCTTGAAAGGGAGTGATTGTGAGAACCGTGGGAAGTAGGTGAGTGCCATGAGCTGGGCTAGGCAGGAGGCCTGAAATCACCTCTGCAAATGCAGGGAAGGATATGCAGAAAGAGTAATCTACATAACACAACTGAGATAGTATCTAATGTTTTGGCATTGGTGTTTGTGCTCTGATGTGTAATCTTTCAGCCCCAGGAAGTCATAGCCTCTATCCCCCAGCGAGGAGCATTGGCTCACACATCCTGCCTCATATTGGTTCACTCAGTTCACTCGTGGGAACAACAAAGATCAGGGAAACAGGCTTGCCTGCCGTCTTCAAAGACTACCATCAGCACCTCGGCTAGACCAATATGCATTGCTTAAAGCCAATTGACAGGATAAGGGAAAGTCCTAGCCAGCTGTGTACATAGCAATACATGGAAATAGGGTCAGGCTCAGCCAAAATGGAGGCAATTGCTCCTCTTTCAAGGAGAGTCACCTAGGTGGTCCTCCACACCACAACATATAAAATGTGCTTATTATCATAATTAATGAGGCATATATATATTAATCACAGTGAGATTTTACTACACATTCAATATGCCTCTATGCAAAAGACTGATAACAGCAAGAGTTGCTGAGATGTTGAGAATTCAGAAAAATAGGAGCACTGTTACATCACTAGTGGGATTATAAATTGGTAATAACACTTTAGAAAACAATTTGGCATTAACTACTGAAGTGAAGAAATACGTACATTATGACTCTGCAAGTCTAATGCCAGGCTTATAGCTAACAGAAAGTATGCAAATAGATACCAAGAGACTATACAATAAGGTTCATTGTAGCAACTTCCAAAATAGCCCAAAATTGGAAACAATTTGTATTTCCCCATTACAAGTAGAGTGCTAAGACAATCATCACATTCATATACTATACTACTACACTATCATGAAAATGAATGAGCTGAATGTACATTATACACAGGGATGAACTGTACCAATAGAACACTGAATAAAAGAGACAAGACTTAACAAATTACTGTCTGTGCACTTACAAAACGTTTCCCCAACCTAATTATAAAAGGTAAAACTTAACCATAGTATTTAGGGATGCTTGTAAGTATAAATAATAAAGATAATCAAGGAAGTGTTTACAATTAAAGTCATAACAATGCTTATTTTGGGGGCATTGTAAGAAAAGCAGTGATTGGGAAGAGACAACAGGGAGACTTCTAAGGGACTATATTCATTGGTTTTTCATCATTGTGACTAACCAGCTGACATAAACAATTGAAAAGAGGATTAATTTGGGCTCACGGTTTCAGAGGTTCCAGTTCATGGTCAGCTAGCTCCATTGCTTCTGGGCCTGTGGTGAGGCAGAGGATCATGATGGAAGGGCATGGCAGGGGAAAACCACTCACCTTGTGGCAGCCAGGAAGCAAGAGTGTGAGAAATCCAGAGTGGAAGAGGATGGGAACAAAATATCTCCTTCAAAACCATGCTGGTGGTGAGCTGCTTCATGCAGTTAGGCCTTACCTCCTAATAAGCCCTCTGAGTTATGAACTCACCAATGTTTTAATCCATTGATGAAGGTAGAATTTTCACTACCCAGCCACTTCCCCAAAGCCCCACCTCTGAACATTGCTGCACTGAGGACCAAGCCCCAACATATCAGCCTTGGGGAACATATTACATGCAAACCCTACCAGGTACTGACAATGCTTAGCCTAGACTGGAGGGGCAGTTATACAGATGCTCACATCGCGATAATTTATTAAACTGAATCTTCTCACTTATGCCCTTTTCTGTATAGGTACTATATTATAAAAATAAACTTAGAAAAAGCAGGTGGAACCACATCTTCCCATCTTGATGGAAGATGTAGCAGCTCAGAATATGAACACTAAGAGTGCTCAGTGAAGTTTCCCAAAAAAATCCTAGTTCCAGAATCATCTATTTGTCCTGACATTACTTTGCAGCCTGCTGGTTTTCTTCACATGAGACAGCCTCACAGAGATACTGTTGAAAGTCAGCAGCACAAAACAGTGACATTTTTAGTTATAAAAGTTTAAATTTTAAAAAGGTATTCAAGAACAGCTTAAACAAAATTCATAAGTACTAGGGGCAGGAAGAAGGAGGAGAGAGGGGCTGAGATATTTCTGTATTTTTCATAAGGCAGAAAATAATCAGTATCGAATACATTGAAGTGAGAAGGTACAAGCAAATTTTATCATATGTCACTCAAAGATGGGGTATGTTCTGTGAAATGCATACTTAGTTGATTTGGCTACGTGAACATCACAGAGGGCACTCACACAAACGGAGCTCCCTGGACCCCAGGTTCTGTGATGTCGCCTGCTGTTTCCCATGGTACGTGTCTTTCACATTGACCAGAATACCATCAAGTGGCTCACGCATCCAGAGATGTGATGGAAACCATCAGAAGAATTAGGATTAAAAAATAATTTTCTTAAATGGTTACTTATGGTGTGGACACATAGAGGAGAGGACTGTTGTCCACTGTCAGCCTTGTGGACTTCTGGACTTTTGTTTGGTTTTTTGTCATGTGCATATTATTTTGTGTTTTTAAAAATTTTTTTGTTTTTTTTCTTTTTTTTTTTTCTGGTACCGGAAATTGAACTCACAACCTTGCACTTGCCAGGCAAGTGCTGTGCCACTGAGCTAAATCCCCAGCCCCTATTTTGATAAATCTAGTAAAACATGAGAGCCCAAGTTGTATCATTCTCATGTACTCAATTTAAGAATTTTTTCTTTTTGTGTATGGTACTAGGGATGGAACCCAGGACCTCACACAAAGTAGGCAAATGCTCTATCACTGAACTATACCTTTAGTCCTTTTTAAAAAAAAATGTAAAAAAAAATTGAGGCAGGGTCTCACTAAGTTGTCCAAGCTGCTCCTGAAATTGTGACCCTCCTGCCTCAGCCTCCCTAGTAGCTGGAATTGCAGGTATGCACCATATGCCCAGCTAAGAATTGCCTTTTGAGTTTGTGGTATTATGAATAGCTGAAGAATATGTCTTGTCTATGCTGCAGCTGATAGTTACCACTGTTTTAAAAGTAGGGAGTTAGAGCCCTTTCACTGACTAATCCTTATAGAGCTTCTGAAGTGTGATTTTATAATATCTCGTATTTCCATTTCAACTTTGTTTATAGATATATTTTAATCAGAAACAAGGCAGGTTTACAATTACATTGTACATGGACAAGCAGAAAGTTACGACCATTCCTATTCAATAGTTTGTAAAGCAGCTAATATTAAAAGTAGACTAATTAAGGGTAAAAGTGGAATTTCTGTAAGCACTCATACATTCATATCATTAATTTAAAATCTGTATATTTTAGGCTACTACATACCCCTCCCTTTTCCTCTCCCCCTCTCTCCCTCGCTCTCTGTGTCTCTCTCTGTTGTAGTTCTGGAGGTGAAATCCAGGGCCTAGCATATGCTAGGCAAGCATTCTACCACTGAGATACATAGACAGCCCCAGGTATTATTTCTTGAACAGTAACGTAAAGTTTTTTGTTTGTTTCTTTTGTTCTACTTGCACACTTTATAAACATTACTTCTGAGTGAATATCTGGAAAAAACTAAGATGCATCTTTAATTAAGATTCCTGTAACTTATTTAAAAATAGGCTACAGTTATTTTTTCTGTTAAAATTATAACCTCTGAGATCTTTCTCTTACATTACCATTCTGTCTATAAAATGCTTATTAATGCCCTCTCTTTCAAAACCCTGTAAATGATATTTTTTTTACATGCTTGAAGGTATTTTTCTTAAAATACAAGTATTCCCATGCATACTATCTGTTAAGCATTGTAGAGTATTAAAAAAATTAACATCTATTCTGAAAAAAGGGTCTTACAAGATTTTAAAAATTTTATCACACAGTAATCTTTTTGTGTTGTTTTTGGTTTTTTTTTGTTTTTTTTTTTCTGTTTTTCTTGCAGTACCAGGGATCGAACTCATGACCTTGCACTTGCCAGGCAGGCGCTTTGCTGCTAAGCTAAATCCCCAGTCCCCACACAGTAATCTTAAATACTGTTTTACATAGAGTAGGTGCTCAGAAAAGCTTGTTGTACTGAGTGATATTGAGTAGTACATGTATCATTACAATAGGATCAGCTCAACCTTGAGTGAAAAGTCAGGTTCGATGGTATAAGAAAAAATTATTCATCTATAACGTGTAACTGGAAGTCACTGTCCTGTCAGAGGTGTCTGTAACTAGATGAAGTCTCTCTACTCATCCCACCTCTACCGGATGCCTGCTCTGCCAGGCCTGTGCTAGGTTCTGTGCACACAAAGACAGACCGGAGCAAAGCCGTCCCTGGCAGCCACTCACAGTCTAGAGGAAACAGCTACCAGTGCATGGAATAACAGCATAATGTGGCTGGACTCACAGAGGTGCAATTTTCCTTCTCACTCCCGACTTCTCACTCCCCACGCAGCGGGTATGCTCAGTGACGGTGCCCACTCAGGCCAAGAAGGAGGCGGGACATGCAAGCCCAGTCACAGGAGAGATTGGAGAGGAGAGCAGGAAAAGGACCCCTGGATTTCTGCTGGGGAGATTCTGCATGCATTGAAAGGTAACTCAGTGGGAAACAAAAGAAAACTTATCCATGCTCGTGATTGGCTAAGATGAGATTGTTTGCTACCTTCTTAGATATCTGGGGCCTGAATGACTGTCATTATTGGGGCAGACGCATCTCAGCATCCTGCAGCAGGGACCCACGAGATGAGAAAAGGAGAGACTGCCCAGCTCACACTACACAACAGATGTGGGAGACTGGTAGAAATAGGAGCGGTATTTAGCAGTGTGCAAGTCGTTTAGTAAGGCTCAGACACAGGCCACGAGGCCAAAGACACTGGCTGCATAATAGCGCCTTCTCCAGAGACCGGCTGTCAGTTACTGCAAGTGTTCTCGCCTTGGACAGACTTGGGATCAGGAAGCATAACTCAGTGTTGAGCAAGAGAATCTCCTTTTGAGGATGAGTTAAAAAAGAAAGGGTGGGTTGCATTGCCTTCCTCAGGGACACAGGCCACAGGGGAGAGGGATTTGTAATATTCATCTTCGCCATCCAGAACTTTGATTTGGCTGTAATGAAAAAAAGAAGAGAATTTTCAACAGAAAAGGAAACAAATGCTACAGCACAGAGACAGCTAGGGTTGTGTGAGTCGCCGGAAGAGGGTTGGCTCCCAAGACTGGAGGGAAGTACAGTCTGAGGGGCTTAGGGTTTCCCCCCGTAGAGATAGTGGGGTCTCACCCACGTAGCCTTTCACCTCTGGGTCACACAGTGATAATGGGTTCATTTTTGTACTGTCTGGAAGTTATGGTCATATTGCAACTTGACTTTTGTGATTAAATTATCTGTCTCCATCTGGCTTCCTCTAGATGAGAGAGTTTCTTTCCTGTCCTCCCCCAATTCTCAAACTAGTACCAAGTATCACTTCATTGCTATTCTCAACGGAGATGCTGCCCATCAAAGGAGCCACAAAATCATTACTCTCCTCTTTCACCACTGGGGAAGTTTTCTTTTGTGCATGTTTTAAGGCCCAGGGTAGGATAGTGTGGAGGAAATGGCCTGCTTGTCTTTTATGGAATGCTCTTATTTGCAGAAGATTCTTTTTTTTTCTGGAAGATTCTTACAAAACCTTCTGCAAGTCTTCTATTATGAAGAAAGTAAAATTCCCTAGCACAATTATGACAAATAACATTTGCCTTAAGGTGACAATTTCAGCCTTTCCGGACAGAATAGACTAAAGTTTTGTATCCTTGCTATTGTGAAAAGTAGTTTCCAGTGTCAATAACGGTGGCGATATCCGGGTTGAATATTTTTAGAAGCCTCTCTGGAAAGTTTTGCATTTTCTGTAATATCACAAAGGACCCCTTCTGTTTACAGTTGCTTAGAACTAAGAAGACAGATATTTACCCAAGTTTTCTTGGCTTCCTCTTGCTCCCTTGATATTCTAGAGTTCCCTGTGGAGAGGCCCAAGAACACACAGTCAAAGCAAAGCAGCAAGTCGTTAATTTTTAATTCAAAGTGATTTTGTGTTGAATGCAAGCAGATGCTGATAATATCAGAAGTCACAGCATAATTTTTTTGATCAAAGGGCTCAACTGAGCCTGATGAAGCATGCATCTTGCTCGTCTTTGATAAACCACATCAATTATTCACCGTGAAGGCAGACATCCTGACATGAAAGCAACAGATAAAGAGCCTAAGCACATGTTCACGAGAGAGCGTAAGAGAGTGGGGGTGGGGCTGGCAGGGCTGGAACAGGTATTAATAACAGAATTATTAACTGGAAACAAAGCCAGCGAAACAGCTTTATGGCCACTTTGAACTCACGTTTAACTGGTTATAGTACATGGTGTCCTCAGGGCTACTCAACATTTTGGGTTGCTGACATCGTCGGCGAGGTGTCCGCTGCTTCTGCGCAAGACCATCTTCCGAATCTGCAAGCGGACAGCAAAAGTTCACCATAAGCTGTTCCAGGTGTTGGGAAAATTCACTGAAAAATGGCTGTTCACGTAAATGCACCTGGGAGAACTGCATCCCATTTTAATGCACATGCTAGAAACGTTGCTAAATACCAGGAGAAATGTCATCCTAAAAACACACCAACACGGGAATCTCTCAGTTAAAGAAGGCTGCCATCTGTAACTGTGCCTTCATCGCTCGGATCCAAATCGGCAGCCTAGAGTGACAGGGAGCAAATTGGATTGTCCGCGTTGGGAGGTAGAGGGTGGAGGTCAGCTTTTGCAGAGCGGAAGGCCTTCAGCAGGGAAACTGTTAGGACAACCAAGGCAATCTGGGATCATTTGCACCACATCCTACGGTGAGAGTTCAAAGACATCTGGAGCACACATAGTCTTGGGGAGATCAGAAGCAAATTTTTCAGTGGCACACACTTTGGGGGAAAATAGCTTGAGTTAGTATGTACTGAAGTGCTTTGAACGGTACCACTGAGCAGCAGTCTCTGGCGGTGGCTGAAGGAGGGGAAAGGGTGACTGCATGATCGCATGCAGCAGTCTTCTTCGTCCAGCCTTGATTTCAGAACTCTGGACCAAGAGTGCGCTGGAGATGAAGCCATGTGTCAGACGAAGTCACGCTTCATTTTCTTTCCAAGCGAATGATTCGCATGGAATCTGCTGTTGTTTGGCTGCATATCTGAAGGGAGATTTAGCCGTCCAAACTTTTTCCAAAACGGACACGTCACATGCTCACATACACACACACAGGTACACAGAATCTTGTCTATGAAAGTCATAATATAGGGAAAAGGGCTTTTTTAGCCAGGGTATTTGTGATACACTATTCATAAAAAAATTGGAGATTTGTACCTGAAATCATATTTTAACTTCAATAGGTTTCCACTATTGCAGGAAATCCTGGGGAAAATTTTCCTTCATAAGGACATATACTTTTAAAAAATTTTAACTTAATTTCAACTGATACATAAACATTTACATATTAATGGGGTACTACATGATTTTTTCCATATATGTGCACATTGTATAATGTTTAAATCAGGTTAAACATATCTCCTCAAGCATTTATCATTTCTTAGGGTGAAAAACACTGAAACTTTTTTCCTAGCTTTTTTTACTGCACAGTGGATTATCAATTTCTACAGTCATCCTACCATGCAATCGCATGCCAGCTTGCCTTAGTCCTATCTAACTGTAACTCGGCACCTACAGGTCAAGCTCTCCCTCTTTCTATTCTACTCAGTCACTGCTAACTTCCTTATACTCTCAACTTCCACAAGACCAATATTTTTATATTCCACATATGGGTCCACATATTTTTATATACCACATAAGGGTACCATGGATCACATGGTACCCTTCCTGGCTTATTTCACTTGGCATAATGATTCCCAGCTCCATATATGTTATTGCAAATGATGAAATGTAATTCTTTGTTATGGCTGAATGGTATTCTGCCATGTGTATATATGTACCACACTGTCTGTATCTACCCATCAGTTGGTGGATCCTTAGGTTGCTTCTATTTCTTGGCTAGTGTAGGTAATGTTGCCATGAACATGCAAGTGCCGATATCTATTTAACATATGGGCTTCATTCCTTTTGGATATATATGGGGTTGTTGGATCATATGGTAGTTCT
Source organism: Chinchilla lanigera (assembly GCF_000276665.1). Taxonomy (NCBI): domain Eukaryota; kingdom Metazoa; phylum Chordata; class Mammalia; order Rodentia; family Chinchillidae; genus Chinchilla; species Chinchilla lanigera. Next base: position 4,133,001 of record NW_004955449.1, read on the forward strand.
ACTGTTATTTTTTATATATTTATTTATTTTTGTCTTTTTGAGACAGGGTCTCATCATGTGTCCAGGCTGACCTTAACCTCATTATGTAGCTCAGTCTTGCCTTGAACTCATAGCAATCCACCTGCCTTAGCCTCCCAAGTGCAGGAATTACAGGCATTGCTGCCAAGCCTGGCTACTTTTAATTTTTTGAGGAACTTCTACACTGTTTTCCATGACGGTTGGGGTTCCCTTTTCTGCACATCTTCACTGAGACTTGTTATCTTCTGTCTTTTTAAGAATAGCCATTCTTACTGGAATGAGGTGATATCTTTTTGTGGTTTTGGTTTGCATTTCTGTGATGATTAGTGGTTGAGGATTTTTTCATACACTTATTGGCCATTTCAATGTCTTCCTTTGAAAAATATCTACTGTATTTAGGTTTATTGCTCATTTTAAAAATCAGGTTCTGTGTGTGTGTGTTTGCTATTGAGCTTGTTGAATTCCTTACATGTTCTAGATATTTTAATCTCTTGCCAGATGTAAAGTTTGCAAATATTTCTCCCATTCTGTAGGTTGTCTCTTCATTATGTTTTTTTTTAATTGAACAGAAGTTTTTTATCTTGATTACATTTGTGATTACATTTGTCTTGATTTGTGATTACATTTATCTTGATTACATTTGTGATTACATTTGTCTAATTTTGCTGTTTGTTTCCCATGTTTTTGAGGTCTTATCCCCAAAGAATTATTGCCCATTCCAATGTCTTAAAATATTTTTCCTATCTTTGGGGGAATTTTTATTTTTTTTATTTTTATTTTTTTATTTTTTTATTTTTTTTTGGTTTTTCTCCGGTACCGGGAACCGAACTCACGACCTTGCGCTTGCCAGGCAGACGCTTTGCCGCTGAGCTAAATCCCCAGCCCCTGGGGGAATTTTTAAAATAGTGATTTAGCAAAAGTGATTTGCAAGTAAAAAATTATCTCTTTCTTAACTACAAAGTTTATACATTGACTTTTCTTTTCATTCTTCCTTTTTTGTGTATGTGGAACTAGAGATTGAACCTGGGGATACTCTATCACTGACCTGCATCTCCAACTCTTTTATTTCATATTTTAAAACGTGGTCTTGCTAAGTCAAGCTGGCCTTGAACTTGCAATCCTCCAGCCTTGGCCTCCTGAGTAGCTGGGATTACAAGGGTGTGCTACCATGTCCAGACCTTGGTTCTTCTTGAATTAGGACATATCAATGTTTGAACAAGATTAATCCTACAGACTTTAAAGCTATTCATTCTTATATACTTGTTTTTTTTTTTTATTTTCCCAGAAGAAACTGAGGCCCACAAGTATTGAATGGCTTTTTTCAGATCAAGGGGCAGGTTGGGGACCCACATCTAGGTCTCTTATCTCTAGCTCTAGCAGACTTGCATGTGTGCTGTGTGTGTGTGTGTGTGTGTGTGTGTTTGTGTGTATGTGTGTCTTAACCACAGCATATTCTTGACAAGAGTCTTGATTTTAAAGTCAGATGTCTACACAGAAGCTCACTGAAAACATACCAATAGGCTTAGCAAAATAATGTTGCTTGTGTTCCAACATTCTTAAAAGACATCGTTTCAGGAACACAGTGAAGAGCACAGGTCTATTGCACTGGCTTTGTCAGAATCAAAATGGGTTTTATTCTGCTGGGTGTGGCGGCCCATGTCTGTAATACCAGCACATGGGAGGCGGAGGCAGGAGGCTCACTGGGAGTTCAAGGCCAAACTGGGCTACCTAATGAGGTCAAGGTCATCCTGGACACATGATGAGACATTGTCTCAAAAAAAAAAGATTTGTTTTTTGTTTCCTGTTTTATTTGAATTAAAAGAATCACTACTAAATAAATATGAGTATAACAGTTTGATACAAATATACAAAAATATAATTTAAATTTAAACACTATAACATTTATAACATTTATCCTACATGCATGGTACTTTGCTGGATAGTGAGGAAATCAAATTAAAATAAAACAAAGTCCCCACTCTTAATCTAGTAGAGATCACTGCCTCTTTTTTGAAATTAATTTTATTGGTACATTTCAGATATACATAATGATCACATTCATCATAGGGAAATTTTTTTTTTTTCTGGTACCAGGAATCGAACTCATGACCGTGTGCTTGCCAGGCAGGCGCTGTGCCACTGAGCTAAATCCCCAGCCCCAATGATAGAGAATTTGTACCTGTACATCATATAACTTGATTCCTCTTTTTTCCTCAGTCTCCTCCCTTCTCTTCAACTCCTCTCATTATTTACAAAAGCTTTGTTTCCATTTTTTCTTGTATTATCTTTTTTTTTTTCTTTTCCCTTCCTTCCTTTCCCCCTCCCCTCTCCTCATTCCCCCTCCCATCCAAACATTTTCTACCTATTTCACAATATCTATTATACATTTTGGTCCTTATTTACACTTTTGGTTTCTCACGCCAGAGAAATAATGCAATAGTTAAACATGTGTATCTGATTTATTTCACTTAAGAATATGGTCCCAAGGTGCATCCATTTACCTAGAAAGGTCTCAAGTTTATCCTTTTATGGTTGAGTAGTACTCAGTTATATAAGAAAACCACATCTTTGCCATCCAGTGATGGGCACTTGGATTGTTTCCAAGATTTAGATATTATAAATTGTGCTGCCATAAACATGAGTGTACATATATCTCTGTGGTATGATGCTTTTTATTCTTTTGGGAAGATGCCAAGAAGGAGAATAGCTGGGTCAATGGAACCTGAATCTCCATACTGATTTCCACAGTGGTTGCACCAGTCTACACTCCCACTCCCATGTAGATGTTTCTGCATCTTCTAATCTTTTCCACTGACCCACAGGTTTGTTTTTTTGTTTTTGTTTTTTGCTAGTACCTTGCTCAGTGGAGAAGCGTTCCTTTTTCTCCATAGCCCTGCCAGCATTTTTCATTGGTTGATTTCTTGATAATTCTCCATTCTTTCTGGAGCAAGATGGAATCTCAGTGTTGTTTTCATTTGCATTTTTTGATTGACCACTGATGTTAACAGTTTTTCATATATTTATTTGCTGTTTGTACTTCATCTGGAGGTCTGATTTTTTGAATGCTTTATGTAAATTCTAGATATTAGTTCTTTATCTGAGGAATAGCTAGCAAAACTTTTTCTCACCCTGTTGTGTTGTGTCTTCACTTTGTTGGTGGTTTCTTTTGTTGTGCAAAAGCTTTTCAATAAAATGAGATCCCAGTTGGTATTTCTTCAAAATTCTTCCTGTGTAAGTGGAGTTTTGTTCATAAAGTGTTTGCCTTGCACCTATGCCATCAAGCATTCTATCTTTTCTATCTTCCAGAAGATTTAGTGCTTCTGTTTTAATATTTAGATCTTTGGTCTATTTCAATTTTAGTTCAATGCATGCTGAAAGATATGGGTCTAGGTTTAATCTGCAGCCTATGGAAAACCAATTTTTCCCATATCTTTAAAGAGGCTATCTTTTGTCCAGTGAAGGTGGTTGGCCCATTTGTCAAAGATAAGGTGTTTGGAGTTGTTTCTGTATCTTTTAATCTTTTCCATTGATCCTTGGGTCTGATTCTTTTTTCCAGTACCATGCTGTTTTTATCATGGTGGCTTTGTAGTATAATTTCAAGTCAGGGTTTGAGGTCACTGAACCTTAACAAACTAAATGACTTCTTTAAAGCTGTAAGCTAAAAATGCTGGACCCAAATTAGATTTTTTTAAGTTTTGAAGAGGTATAGCGAAAATATTTTACTTTTAAAAATATACTTGTTGATTTTCCTTATGGCCAGGTTTTCATTGCCTGAACAAATATTTTACACACAGATTTTAAAGGAGGGAAAGTTTATTTTAGTTCACAGTTTAAGAAGTTGCATTCTGTGCCTGGCTGGATCAAAGGCAGAAACATCATGGTGGAAGGGTGTGGCAGAGAAAAGCTGCCCACCTCATGACATGCAGGAAGCAGAAAGCAGGGGAAGAGCCAGAGAGGAAGGAGCCAGGGCACCAGATATCTCCCCAAGATCACATCCCCATGACTGACCCAGACCCAGACTTTCCTGGAAGTGTGCTTTACTGATCTCTCAGGCCAGTCAAGTTGACAGTCAAGATTAACCATTGTATCCTCACAGGCCATGATGAATTTCACTTGAGTTATATAGCTAAACATTGTAAACATTCCCATAGAAACAAAGACTTTAGAAAGAAACAAAGACTACTAATAAACTCCACTGGAGAAGAAGGTATCAGTGACAAAGATGGGTTCAATTATACTAAGGTAAAATATTGCATGTTATGAATAATAACACAATTAAGATAAAAGAAAGTGCCACAGAAAGATGAAAAACAATGAAAAACACATACCCAGAGAAAAGGTCTAAATCCATAATGTAGATAAGCTGAGGCTAGAGAGTCAGCCCTGTGCATCTGCAGGTTTACATCGCAGATCACAAACTGGGGGCGGTGCGGGAGGTTGAACCAGAACTTCGTGCATGCTAAGCACGTATTCTCCTCCATGCTCTACCACTGAGTTAGGGCCTCAACCCCTCTGAAATATTTTTTAGAAAATGATGCCTGTATTGAACATGTATAGACTTTTCCCCTTGTCATTATTCCCTAAACAATATAGTGTAGCAACCACTGCATAGCGTTTACTCTGTATTCCACAGGTAATCTAGAGACGAGGTACAGTACAGAGGAGGATTTATGCAGGCTGTACACAATTGAGTGGTTGTAGAACATTACAATAAACTGAAGCTAAATCTGTGAGAAAACAAGAGAAATCTAGATAGCATTTCAGGAGCACTGGGAAACATACTGCTAATCCCTAATCCCAGCTCATGGCAGAGTGGCTGTGCGCTTGCCCAAGCCCTTAGAGAGAGCCAGTTAGTTAAATTTACTCAAAGTATTATTCTTTAAACAATGAGTTTGGAACTTTAATTTATTTTCCCCTTGCAGTTTTATTCAAGCTAGCCTTGCCAAATAAATATGACACCCAGTTAAATTTGGTAACAGTCAATACTTTTGTAGTCTAACCATATCCCACGCAATATTTGAGACATATTTCAAAAATGATTGATTATTTACCTGAGAGTCAAATCTACCTGTGCTATATTTTTATTTAAGTCTGGAAGCCTTAATTTCTGAATAATTTTAAGCTGCAAATGAGGTTCTTTGTTCTCTTAGGATCTCAGAGATAAGGAAGGAAATGACTTCCTCTACTCCACGTGGCTTGCTGAATTAGAGCTGTTTTGGCTATCAGGGCTTCCTGTACTGTCCTCTAGAATGTAAGCTGTTACTTTTATCACCTGCTACACCAGTTGGGTTAGTTTCCCAGTAGGCGTGCAGGTAGGGAAGACCAATCACAAGGAGGGCAAGATGGAATCCATAGCCTAGTGGGGGCAGTTTGAGGTCTTGGTGCCTGAGGAAAGGGCAGGCAGCATGCTGGGATCTTGGGAGGAAAGGGAGAGTCTGCCCTGGGAGAGCCCTCATCCCTACCCCCCGCCTGTATCTCAGCAGGACTAGATATTTTCTGAGCAGTATGACTGCTGATCTAATTGCCACTTTGTGGATGAGGCATTCCCTGGGTCTCTTGCCAAGTAAAACATCCTCTTGAAGCAAACAGAGCGTTCAGTGTTCTAGATTTACAGATGGCAAATCCCAGATGGGGTTACGAGATATACCCCTGGGGCATTTAAAGAGGATTAGAGTTATACAATTAATTTATAAAGCTCTGCCAGCTACTCTGTGCATAAAAGGGGTGCATCATTTCTCTGACCAAGGTTCTCAGGGCATTTGGAGGTGACAGTAACACAGCTGTCAGCTGGACAATCTTTCTCTCCAGTGAGGCAGACCATGCTACATGGTTCTCGGGTGGACATTTCCCTCAAGTAGCTTCCCAACAGATCTGTCATTTCTGGCTCTATGCCTTTTTCCCTACCCTTTCATTTCTATGTAGCAAATCTTGTTTTGAAAAGTATCTTTTTCTCTTCTCACTTTGGGAAGGACAAATAATCTCAAGGAGATAACAGAGGCTCAAGGAGACTGACAGACCATACAGCAAGTGAGAGGCAAAGATAACTCAGAATTCAGGTTTATCAACCTCAGACTGAGAGTAGTTCCTTTACGCTATATCAGTTGTTCAACTTTTAAAATACCAATGCCAAGATCAAGGCCTGGACATTTATTTTTGCTTGCTGTTGCTACAGTACTAAAGATTGAGCCCAGGGCCTCACGTATGCTAGGCAAGCAATCTACCACTGAGCTACAGCTCAGCCCAACATTGATATCCTAGAAATAAATTTCTTTAGGTGCTTCTAAAGTGCATCCAGGGCTGAGAACCACAGTACTTGACCCTATTAAATCTTTCTTTCCCAATAAGAACCATACTGGCAGAAAGTTAGCAATAACTTACACTGCCTTATACATGCAGTCTATAAGAGTCTTCCCAATAGGTTGGAAATCACTCACCTCTCCTAGTATGCCTTAGGATCTGGGCTACTTCAGAGATGTTCAGTCTTGAAAAAGAGTAGGAGGGTTGATTTTGTCTTGGCAGTGCATATTTCCAGATTTAAGTCCTGACATGGGAGATCAACCTCTGGGGTTTGGTGTCTTGCTCTTTTTTTTTAAAAAACACATTTTTTTGTTTGTTTGTTTTTTGTTTTTTGTTTTGTTTTGTTTGTTTGTTTTTGGTTTTTCTCCCGTACCAGGAACCGAACTCACTACCTTGCACCTGCCAGGCAGGCGCTTTTGCCGCTGAGCTAAATCCCCAGCCCGTGTCTTGCTTTTTTATTTACTTTACTTATTTTTGGTTTGTTGAGACAGGGTCTCGCTAGGTAGGTCAGGTTGGCTTCAAACTTGTGATCCTCCTACCTCAGCCTCTTGAGTGCTGGGATTACAGGTATGCACAGGACATCTGGCTTGCCTCTTGCTTTTATGTCAGAGAGATCCAAGGCCTAGGGAACTTAGAGTTCTCTGCTGGTCTCCCATAAGAAATGGGGCTAGAACTCAGGACTGGATTCAAAATCCTTAAGTCTAAGAAGTGGCTTCTTTTGTGATATGTACTCTTTTACTGAGGCTTTTTGAGAAGTTTTCACCTCACCAAGTCTAACTTCAAGGGGGATGAAGGCATCCAGTGGCTTCTGTAAAACAAGCACACATATACACACGCCCAGAAAGAGATTTTCTCCTGGGGTGCATGTTATTCAGATTTTGCTTTCTAAGATGAAAGGAAAGCTACAAATTTTCCCAGTTGCCATGTTATGTCACGAACAATCTTCTTCAAAATTGTAAAACTGCTACAAAGAAAACATCCCTGAGTTAAATTAGTGCCTGTGGAAGATGCTAGAGTTCTAAATTGTCTATGTGGACTTTTCTACTTATTAGTTAGGGGGGTGGCAAGAAATTCCCCCAGAAGCTCAGGGCCTGGGCCTGGCACATACCCAACAAATAATGAATGAATGAAGGAATGGTGACTAGTCACCATTCTCATGGAGATCTCTTCCATCTATGTGGCCACTCCTTGGTTCTTAGTGTGAACCAGGACGTTGTTTCAAGACTTGGAGTAGGAACAGGGCCTCGCCTACCCTGGGACAACTCAGTAACCCGTAGTTACTAAGGGAAAGAGATGAAAGCAGCCTTTTAAAAAGAATCTGCATTAGTATTTTATTAGTATTTTTTAAAAGTGCCCATTCAATATTTTTCTAAGAATGTATATTTAGTTGTAAACTAAAAAATTTTATTCATTTGTCTAATTTGGGTTACAGATTTCCCTCCACTTAACTATAAAATCATAAATATTTTTCCATGAGATTAGCCTACTTTTGAAATAGTATCTTCCTTGTAGAATTTCATTCTTTAAAGTAATAAATGAGCGTGATGTTCAAATAGGATAAGAGGTAAAAAGTCCAAGTTTTTGACCCCCGGATCCCTTTCTCATGACAGTAGCAACTGTGGGAATGTCAGTCATTTAAAGGCCATAATTTTAACGGCTGCAGGATATTTCATTTTATGGGTGAACTAGGCTTGATTTACATAATTTCCCATTTGGGGTATAGAAGTTATTTCTAATGTTTTTCCTATGATAAACAATGTTTTCAGGAACATACCCATAGTTTATCTATGAAAAACCCACATTATTTCTTAGGTTAAATTTCTAAAAGTGGCACTCTTGGCCAAAGTAGTTAATATTTTTTTTTAATTTTTGAGACAGGGTCTCGCTATGCAGTTCAAGTTAGCTTTAAACTTACTATGTAGCCCAGGCTGCCTTGAATTTGCAGGGATCCTCCTGCCTCACCCTCCTGAATGCTGGGATGATAGGCGCACCACCATGTCCGGCTGCATTTGTGTTTTAATGTGCCTTCCACTGGCTTCTGGAGGGGATGAATGTTCCCTAACCATGTCTCCCATGTTTATAAACCACTTGTGTTCCAAGGTTCCTTTCAAGCTAGTAGCAGCAGTAGAGCTCACAGGTCCTGGCTGGACCTAAAGTCATAGACCTGGTTGTGGCCACTGTAGTGGGTGGTAAATGAGTGTTCCCATTGGCTAATAGCTGCACGTATGCCAATTTTTATAATAGCATGTTGTAGGGGAATATTTCTCAAATTTCCATCATTCATCTACTCTTAAACATTTTTACTGTTCACAAGATTACCTGTGCTATTCCTTGATATTTTTTGCAACTAGTTTCTTTTTAGTTGAATTCATTCCTTTAAAAATAAAGCTTTATTCACCACTGAAAATGAAAAATCAGTGTTGTTTTTCAGAAAGAGAAATAAATCATGGAGTATGTTAAAATGAAAATGAAGCAATGTTATTATACCTGAGCTAGATTCTGTTTCTCACAAGAGGTTCTGGGTTTTCTTACTTGAACAAGTAAGTAGCCAGGCGTGTGGCACACCTGTAATCCCAGCATTCAAGAGGCTGAGGCAGGAGGATGACCAAAAGTTTGAGGCCAACCTAGGCTACATAGTAAGTTCAAGGCCAGCCTGAACTACATAGCAAGACCTTGTGTCAAACACCTCCCCCACCAAAATACACAAGTGAATAAATGTGAAAGGAATTTAAGACATTAGCACCATTTAGGATTTCTCCTAAGGTTCTTGGTTCATAAACTGACTCAAGTATGGGAGATGTTTGAGAAGCCACAATTCTGTTTTCATGATTCAAATTAGACTTCTGTTCACTTGTCTTAGGACACTTTTGCTTTGACAAATGAGATAGGACTTTAGTAGACTGCCTATCAATTCCACTTGTAGGGACCCTTGATGAACTAGTTTAGGTCTCTGTGAGTCAGATTATCCCAACTACTGTTTTGACTCTGCTGTTGACATGCTAACCACACCCATCTTGTCTTTGATGAAAACATGCTGTCACTTGGCCCTTGGCCCACTGGGATCCCATAATCCCATTCCCATTAAAGATCCTCGTCCAATGACAGCAGTTGCTGTTGTAATTTCTGACCTACCTTAAGTGATCACAGGGCTCTTCAAGGCTGCTGGGGTTCTCCTCACAAATTCCTCTTTCACAGTCATGGTAAAATGTGGGTCCTTTCACCATACCATGGGTGAACAGGCCTTGTCCAATCCATCTAGTCCAATATTTCAATCTCCCCAAGCTTTTGGACACTTTTCTCTATAGTACACCAAAGAAGTCCTGACATTTCCATTTTAGTTAGTGTCGTCCACATTTTGCTCTGTGTTTCAGCCACACAGTGAAACTTAGAGCCCTTCCTAACCCCCTGGGCTACAGCACTGAACCTGGAATCTCTGTTTAGCACCTTCGTATCGGAAAAACTCAACCCAAGCCAACTTTACATTCCTTCCATCATTACCACACACCTAATATCCATTCCTACACATATTCTCTGGATTTCACCTGTGCAAATTGGGAAAATCTTGCAGTTATTCTGCAATGTAGTTTTTCATCCGTTCCCTTTTGAGACCTGCGGGGACCTAAGTCTCATTATAGCTCTAGAAGCAAAGAGGGATGGTGGGGTGAGTCCTGAGGGGGATCAGCACTGTGGCCTCTTTTTCCATTTTTTTGCCATAGAAAACTTCATCAGTTTTACTTGATTAAGTTCTGACTTTTACAATTTCCTTATACGTTCTTGCCCTCAAATTTACTATGTAGTTCAAGTACAATAATATTGAAAAACAATTTTGTATCATTAAAAAGAAATCATGTTGGGTGAAACAGATTCAGAACTGCAAGTACTGTGCATTCTCCCTAATAATATGTGGAATCTAAAGAAGGTAACAAAGAAGAAGGAAGACTAGTATCAGACAAAAGGAAGGGAATAAGGGGAAGGGGGTATAAATGTGGGAAGTGGATATGATAAAATATATGCATTGAACACCCCAAAAAGTGAAACAAGGGAAAGGGTGGAGCAAGGAGTAACAGGAGTGAAAATTGTGGAAGTATGTTATGTGCATGTAGGAATCTGCCAAAATGAAACCCATTCATCTCTGTAACCCATAAAAGAGTGAAAAAATCTGGGTAGTTTGAGAACATTTTTTTTTTTTTTTTTTTTTTGCTTTTGTGCTTATTTTAAAAAAAAACTTTCACCTTAAAGGAATCTGAATAATTTAAACTGAAAATTGAAAAAGAACTAACTTGCTCATATACCATGTTATTTATTGTCACAGCCAGACGCTAGTTGAAATCAGCTTGGATACCAGCAGCTGCCCATGCTCCACACTTTGAGAAACACGAGTGTTGAGGGGTGGCTGGGAAGCTTTGGAGTTAGTAAAACCTGAGTATGAATCCCACCTCTAGCATCTACTACAGGCTTGAACTTGGTGGTGATGATCCACCCCTTCCCTGTAGGGTTATAGTGAGAATGACAGACTATGAAAAGAGAAAACACAACACTGGAGGCACTGCAGATGCTGCCGAGGCTCTGGGAGTCATTCTGGCTACGTTGGAGTGATTCTCCAGGGGGCCCCATATCAGAATCACCCGTACACGCTCCAGCCTTGTCTTGGTGATCCTAAATCAAACAGGCTAAAATAAAGCTCCCCTCTCGTCAGGTGACTTTACACTGTAGCCAGGGTTGAAAACTCCCAGGGATTTAACCTCTTCTTCATTTAGATTGATTTTGCAGATTAGCTACCTGCCAGAAGCTCAGAGAAGTTTTAATGGAGCAAAAGGAATTTTGGAAAGAGAAAGTGTCCCAGCAGAGCTCTGGACACAAGGCTAGGGCTAGGGCTAGGGCTAGGGCTAGGGCTAGGGCTAGGGCTAGGGCTTGTGTGTGTTGGGAGTTGCAAGAAATGGCTACAGCACAATGCGGACCTGAAGATTCCTCATTTCCCTCAACACTGGAAAACTCACTTCTCTTATTCCAAGAGAACAGTTTTGCTGACCATGGAAATATTATCTCTGAGGTAATCTGCTGTCCAGTGCTCTTCTGGATGTCATGGAAATAAATAAATGACAAAGCCAAAAAGTCATTCTGACCTAGTAGGATTTTCTTTGAAGCAAATATAAATGTAGGGCAAAATCTTAATGTCTCATCAGGGTTGAAGCCAGCTGAAAAACTTTAAAAAAGCAAACAGAATGCTATGAGTGTTTTATGGTTTTTGTTTTGTTTGTAGTGCTGGGGATTGAACCCCCCAAGGACACTCTTCGACTGAGCTACATCCTCAGCCCTTTTATTATGACACAAAGCCTTGCTAAATTGCCCAGGCTAACCTTAAATTTTTGATCTTCCTGCCTCAGCCTTCTGAGTATCTGGGATTACAAACATGCACCACCATGCATGGCTATGTCTTTGTTTTTCTGTATGTCTTTGTCTTTATACAGTACTTGGAATATTTACTTTTTGTCCTACCTTTGATTTTAATTTTTATGTTGCTAATTCTGTAGCCTCACCCTCTCTCTCAACAATGGCCATTGTCCCTCTTGGCCTGCCATGTTATATCTGTAAAGCAAAGGCCACCAAACTGATCTGCCGGCAGTGCAGCAAATCACACATGTTCCCACCTGGAGATTTTGAGCTGCCCTTCTAGGAGTCACACTTCTTGGAGGCATCTGAGAGCAGTGAGGGGGGTTGCCCAATGGGGGTCTGTTGCCTGAAGCCAAGGTGAAGGCAGGAAATGGGAGAGAACCATTAGCAGAGAGGCTCTTTAAAGTTCCTTCCAATTTTAGGTTCCTTTAAGTGCAGAGTGATAGCCACTTAACCTCTTTGGGCCTCACCTGTGAAATGGACACAAATACTTTTGACTCTGTGTTGGAATTTCTTTTTTTTTTTTTTTTTTTTTTGGTTTTTCTCCGGTACCGGGAACTGAACTCACGACCATGCGCTTGCCAGGCAGGCGCTTTGCCGCTAAGCTAAATCCCCAGCCTCTGTGTTGGAATTTAAAGGATAATCAAAATATAAGCCAGGCATGGGAGTGCACACTTATAATCCCAGCACTAGGGAGATGAGGCAGGAGACTGCCATGAGTTCGAGGCCAGACTGTTCAAGGCAACCTGAACTATATAGCGAGAACTTGGGTTAAAAAAAAAAAAAAAACAACCAAAACAAACCAACCAACTACCCCCTAAACCAAAAACATTCTGGCTTCAGAGGGGCAAGTTCTTTTTAAGTACACCAGAATTTCATTCTAGCAGGAATCACTCATAAAAAGAGAAATGCTGCATGAGGTGGGTTCACTTGAACCCCTTTTCAGGTCACTGGATTTCTGATGAACTAAAATACCTCATTATAATCCCACCTACTCAGCCTCTGCCCAGCTGTGAGCAAAAACGAACACACAGGTCAATACTGTACAGCTGTACAAACACCCACAGAGCTCCATAAATTCTAAAGTATTCTACACATAGGGAGGGTAGTCATTGGTATGAACGTCAGGGTTTGGGGGAAGTTATACATGCAAATGACTGGCAGGTGTGTGCTGTGTGTTTCATGTGAGTGTGTGTGTGTGTGTATGTACATGCATGTGTGCAGGCTACTGATCAGAAATACGGTAGAAAAGAATGTGGATAATATGCCCAAATGGAATCAGAAGTGTGATTTTCCTTTTGCATTAAAGAGGCACAAAAATGAAATCAATTATTCAGGGTGAAAATTTTCATTATTATAGTTGTTTTAGGCTCTAAAAAGAGCCAAGAAAATAGTATCTGGGAGAAAGAAACATTAAATAGAAGGTAGTGTTGTTGGAGCTATCGTCCTACCTTGTGCTGAATTTTGGAGCACATTTCTTCAGTAAATTAAAAAATTCGATATGGTCCAACTATCCAGTAAACATTTAAAGATTCATGAAAAGAATGAGGCATAACCCTTTCAATTTTTTACTCCAACCAAGAAGTTAGACTTCATTTCTTCAGGGTCACACTAAACGACGAGATTTCTTTGCCTTGTTTTCTTACAACTGAGGTTAACGAAAACCCATTATGGAAGCAATGCCCCAATTTTTTTTTTTTTTCCAGTACTGGGAATCGAACTCATGACCTCATGCTTGCCAGGCAGGCGCTGTGCCACTGAGCTAAATCCCCAGCCCCACAATACCAAAAATTACATTCTTGTGCGCCCCCTGGAAGGTCTTGAGTCTGAGTCTCTATGTTGGATTCAAGATCCTCAACAGATGAACAACATCAACTTATTTTCCTTTTAAACCCCCATTCTCTGAGTCACTTACCTGATCACCATAGTTATAAGCACATTCTACTACATCACCAAAAGCCAGCCACGCTTAATGAAAGACAATACTTAAAGCTATTATCAGCATCTCTGAAAATGAGCATTTCCTCTTCTGTGTCCGACAAGTGATTTAGGTCTTGAGGAAATTAATCATCACCTTCCCTGGGGCTTCTTTGTCCTGACTTTATATATGATGTATACGAGCTGCTCTGTCTACCAAGTTTGACCAGACTAAAAGATAGTTCCACCACAATTTAAACTTCCCAAATGAAAATATTTTGGGGATTTTATCAGTAGTCCTCAGCCCCTGACCCTTAGGAAATACAGTATTCTTTCAGAGTCTTGGCTATCAAGGCTTAGTCAACTAAAATATTAACAATTGAAAACGTGGTATTATTTATCTGACAATGGACAGAAAATCATATTAACATGAGCTGTCTGCTGGAGCGATCTTGGACATTAGCAACGGTGCCGGGAATCAGGCCACCAGCTCCGAAAGAGTGGGAAGCCCTGGCTGACTTGGCATCTTCCCACTTCTACCTCTTACCAGGCTTTCATCCTGCATGAGCCGGGGACCCAGCAGAGAGGGGTTAAGTGGGTTGAGGAGCTGGTCCAGCTGGGGGTCATTAGCAATCAAGGACCAGCTTTAAAAGGCAGCAGGAGACTAAGGGTCTCTGACAGGCTTGGCTACCAGCACCATCTGGAAGGAAAGAGGCGGAGGAAGCTGGATTGAAAAAACAAAAAACAAAACCAAAAATAAAAAAGACTTCAAGGAAGCCTCTTCTTGGAGATACAGACGTGAATGGTTACATTATTTCCAACATGAATCCATGAAATTTATCTCCTAAGCAGTCTAATTCTGAGAGTAGGGGCAGCCAGCCGTGTGTCCAGGTCATCTGGCTATGATGGACTAGTTATGGCATCTGGGTTGAGATCAGCCCACAACCAAATATATGGCCAGTTTCTTTAGGGTATAAATTAGGCTACATGAATATGATCTCTAAATAATAGAAACCCAGCCTTGATTAGAATTATGGGATTCTTTATTTTTTAAATAAATTCTTTGATTAAAATATCCAAACCTGAAGACTTGCCCAATATTGTACTATAACTTCATAAAATATTTCATTTATTGAATTAGTACAGATAGTCATTGGTAAAGTAAACGTCTAGGGTGGCTTAATGCCTTTAGTCATTGTAGGTTTTATAATCTCAGTGTAATGTAAAGGAATATACGAACAAATTGCAAATTAATGACAAGGACTTAGGCTGAAGCTTTCAAAAGAAATAGTTTTTACTGTATTTCTTTTTGGTACTACTGGAGGTTTTTTTTTGGTACTACTGGAGGTTTTTTTTTGGTACTACTGGAGGTTTTTTTTTTAGCATGTACATGTGTTAATGTACACAATTATGATTTCTGATGTGTGTGTATGGTACTGAGGATTGAACCAGGGCTTTGCACAAGCTAATCAAGTGCTCCACACTGAGCTACTACTACATATGATGTTTAAAAGCTCCTTGTCTCAGGCCAAAAAATTGTTTAAAAAGTCTGTGGTATCGGGATTGAGCCCAGCAATTGTGCGTACCAAGCAAACACCCTACCCTTGCACTACATCACCAGCCATCCAAAATCCTTTGTATTCATTTCTTTTCAATTAAACATTGAAAAGATTGAGGATATTCTAAATAAAGACAGTGTGAAAGGATGAATTTACCATCTCTAGCCTCCAGATTATAGGGTAGGTTAGGAAAAGAAACTTTCACAATCAGCCACACTGTGACATCAGACGTTACTGACTGTCTGAACATTCTTTTAGATTAAGCTTCCTTATATAAAAATAGAAATGATCATTTTTCTTTTGAGAACTATAGAAGTGAAAGAAGTGAGAATCAGATTGTCATTGTCGACAACTGTCAGTATTGACAGAAGCGTGGAACCAATTTAAAGGTAGAAATACTTTAGAGTTTTTAAAATTAAGACCAAGAGACAGCCACTCCAAGTTGTAAGACTGCTTCCTGAGGATCGGCTATATGCAAAGCAGGTGAAGGATAAGGTCCAGCTCTTATATCAAAGAGGTTTAAATCTAAGAGAAGGGCAGCGAGTAAGTAAAGGTAGGCTGTGGCACCTGAAACACCTCTTGCAGTCAGAGAATCGGTAATGGCTTTGCACAGAAGGTGCTCTGCAAGATGGAGCTAGAATGTTCCCTGGAATGTGGGAGACACAGGCACCTTGAAAGTCAAACACGTGCCTGAGAAGGTGCTATATCGGGAGAGGTGTCATGAACTGGTCATGATGGTGCACACCTGCAGTATCGGCCACTCAGCAGCTTCTTGGGCAGAAGTTCTCCTTGTCTTTCTAAAATCTGTGAGGACTTTGGTCCAGACTACCTTCTCAAACCCCGGGAAGATAGAGATGTGTTTTCTTTGGTGCAGGAGGCAGAGTTGTGTCCAGACTAGGAGAATAAGAAAATGTCTCCCTCCAGGCCAAAGCTTGGGCTGGTTTGCCAGGATCCCTTTACGAGACTGAAAGCTGCTAAGCTCAGAGTTGCTCTGGTACGACAGAAGCTGGATCTACCTGGTCATTTTCCACTTACCCCACGGCACCTGGGGGCAAGGGAAACCAACATGAACATGAGCCGTGCTGCTTGATGCTGGAAGTGCCTCGCTAAGCTGTGTCCAGATTCCTGACCACAGAAACAGACATACTAAGTATTTCCTGCTTAAACAGCTAAGGTTTGGCACAACTTGCAAGAAGCAGTAGCTAATGAAAACACCCATGATACCTCTCCTTACCCACTTTCTCTACACTGACTTCCTTGCTGCTTCTTGCATACAGCAGCTTTGTTCCCAGCTCAGGACCTTTGCACTGGCCGTTCCTTCCTCATAGAAAGCTTTTCCTTCAGGTATCTCTGTACTTCTAGTGTACACCATCCCACATTCTCGATGGGTGCTTTATTTTTTTACCTTCCAATATACAAGTTATTTTGTTTCTGGTCTGTCTCCCTCCACTGCCCACTGCATGAGGGGTGTGGTCACAGCTTTCCCCTGGTGCCTGGCACACTGTAAGCACTGACATGTGCAGGAGGCAGGACACTAAATCTGCAGCTGGAAATGCTGGGTTTGGTGTTCTTGTGGAGATCCAAGCATGGACGCAAGTGAAGAACTGGAAGGAAGCAGTGACATTGAAACACAGTGCCAGGGGGTTTGAATGTGGAAGAAAGGGTCCATGGCAGTGAACGCTGCAGAAAGGTACCTGAAGAACTGGAATGTTTAGCAATCCTGGCAAAAGCCAAGATGGATGAGTAAGGGGGTGAGCAGGAGGCAAAGAAGAGGGGCCACAGTAGGAGTTACCTCATCAAGGAGCTCGGCTGTGAAGAGCAGAGATGGGAGCAGTAGGTGAAGGACTCGTGTTGGGAGGGAGCCTTCTAAAGATGTGAGAGATGAGAATGGTGTCTTCTCTGAGAGCCAGGAGCTAGGAACGGGCAATGATGATGGGGTAGCAGCCTTGAGGCTGCAGGAACAAATGCGATGGGGAGCCTTCTACTCAAAAGGTGAGCTGTGGGCCAGCAGCATGTGTAAGCCTGTTAGGAATACGGACCTCCTGGGTCAGAATCAGTGCATGAAGAGGCCAGGTGGTTTGCAAAGACGTTAGATTTGAGATATCTGGTCTAGAGCCCAGAGAAGAGGAGGAAGAGGTGACAGGAGGGAGAGCAGCTCATCTGAGAGATGAGAGAGGCAGCTCATGATGGGTGTGCTGCTGCTGTCCTTTGGAAAGCTCTGCGAGGAATAGCCAGAGCCCCTGCCTCATGGGCTGTCTCCACTCCAGCATCTAGCAATGCAGATGGCCTGCTGATCGGGATAAAGAGCATCATCAAAACAGCTGCTGTGCACTGAGTGGCTTGCTCTGTGTCAGGCGGGGGACCACAAGTGCCTTGTAGAAGTGACCTTATTTAATCCTGCAATGGCCTTACAAGGCGAGAATAGTTGTTCTCATTTTGCAGAGAGGATAGGTCACATACTCGGGTTGACTCAACGGAGCGGCAGAGAGGAGAGGCCAGGATTCATTTGGCACCAAAGCCCATGTCTTTTTGTTGTGCCTTATTGCTTCCCTGCACGGCAGGGATGGGAGAAGCAGGAGAGGAAGAGGACTGAAGGGGACTGAAGAGGAGGAAGAAGCCTGAAACAGATGCAGGCAGGGATGGGGTGGAGCTGGAGCTGGTCTTTGGGAAAGCGCGGCAGACCCAGCGCTGGTCGCTGGTAGCTGGTCGCTGGTGAGTGGCGTCCATCTGCACTGATGGGATTTTCAGTGGGAACTCGGCAGAGGAAGAAGGTTAATTTGG
Source organism: Chinchilla lanigera (assembly GCF_000276665.1). Taxonomy (NCBI): domain Eukaryota; kingdom Metazoa; phylum Chordata; class Mammalia; order Rodentia; family Chinchillidae; genus Chinchilla; species Chinchilla lanigera. The sequence goes on from NW_004955449.1 coordinate 4,150,964, forward strand.
AGCTTAGTGCTCTGGCCAGTGGCTGGAAGTGAGAGGTAGGAGACCAGGGCAGGGCAAACCACACGAACAACTGGGTGCAATGTGTCAAAGTCATAAAAACCTACAGGACATGCACAGAACGCTGGGTCCAAAAATGACTCTAGGGCTTCTGAGCACTGTACATGGAACCAATCAGAAAGCAATGTTTTCTTTTTGTCCCCGCCCCCTGAGAAAGAAATATTTTCAATCCCTCATGTGAATCTGGTGCCGCCTGTGGGACTAAACAGAAAGTACTCTGTCCAATTCTTAATTTATATCTGCTGGGAAGCCATGTGAGTCTTGTTCTTTTTTTTTTTTTTTTTGTCTTTTTGAAACAAGGTCTCGCTATGCAGTTCACGCTGGCCTTGACCTCACTTTGTAGCTCAGGGTGGTCTTGAACTCACCACGATCCTCCTGCCTCAGCCTCCTGAGTGCTGGGATTACAGGTGTGCACCACCACGCCTGGCTCATGTGAGTCTTTTGATAGGGCAGTTTGCTGCTGATGCCAGGCCAAGGGAGTTCTTGATAGAACACCTGTCCCAAGACCTTATTTGCATGACAGAGAAGCCATGCCAGGAATTTCAAATACAAAGACCCTTTTCCCTTATCCTTGGGAGACCTCTGAGTCTGCTCACTAATCTGCTCTTGGTGAGCACACTTCTTTCCCACCTTTAATAAATATATGTCCTCATGCCTTTTCTGTGTGTCTTGTCCAATTCTTTATTCAGGACACCAAGAACCTGGAAAGAATCCCCCAGGGACCCACTATCCGGTAACAGAGGACTGAGGTGTTTGTCAGAGCTGAAAGTATCAAAGTGAGGTCAGTCAGTGCCAGTGTGAACTCAGGTTCCCAGTGGATACAGGAGCGAGCTAGCCTGCTCGATTGTGCTGGGGCTGCAAACCCAAGGGTGACTGGAGGCTCATTCTGGAGCTACAGGAAAGTGATGACAGGGTGAGGTTGACAGCGACAGTTTGGGGCTGCTGCCTAGACTAGCACATGAGAGTTGGAGGGCAGCTGGAAGGTGACTGAAGGGTCCAGGTGGATGGAGAGCGGATGGACCGTGGCCCTTTCTTCCCCACTACCGGTGGCACCTGCTGTGTCTGGCCTTCATCTCCACTACTCTGCAGGGGCCTCTTGCCTTCCCGAGGCCAGCCCCCTTCTGGTGTACCTACCTATGGGGTAGAGTTCTTAGAAAGAGTGCGATTCATCTGTAAAGAGAAAAGAAAGGCGACTGCCTTGTGTTCTGTTGTACCCAGGAAGACGCAAGCACAGAGGAGTTTGACCAGGCCTAGAGCTTGTCTCACACACAGGGTCCCTTCCTCCCCAAACTTGCCCCAAAGTTAGCTGAGGCGGGCCAAGCTCTGTGGTGCCGAGTCACCACTCCCTTCTCAATTTGCTTCATGGCTGCCTTTGGTCAGCGTGTCAGACTCTGTCTTAGACACTTTACCTGTTGCTGGGACAGAACATCTGACACCCAGGACAGAAAGGAGGAGAGGTTCATTTTGGCTCAAGTTTCCAGTCGGTGCTTGGCTGGCTCCGCAGCACAGTGGAAGGGCCTGAGAGGAGGACAGCTGCTCATCCCACTGCCGGAACTTTAAAGTTCGAACTTCTCTTTTAGAGATAAGCACCTTCTCCAGACTTCTTCCTGCTGAACAAACAACCAGTAGCCCCTCCTCTCCTCGGCCCAAAAGGAGTGACAGAAGACGCAGATACCAGCAGCCCAGGAGGCTGGAGCCTGGCTTCCTTTCCATCTGGGGGAGGAGGATGTGCAGAAGATGGCTGGGAGTGATGGAGCAAGCGTGGAGATCTACAATCCCTGTCTCTCCCCGACGCTCTGAGCACGTGGACCAAATGGATGAACGTGAGTGTGAACCTGAGTGTGAACCTGAGTGGCCATAACACCAAGGTACCCAGGACAAAGGGAGCAAAGGAGGTTCTGGAGGGAGACACACCCTTTTGTCCAGCCCTGTGACCTGCCTCTTCAGCCAGGCCCCACTCCCCACAGCACACTCAGCTCTGAACCCTCCAGAGGATGAATCCACTCATGGGTACAGCACCCCTCGATCCATCACCTTCCAAAAACCCCGCCTTTGAACACAGGACCCTTCGGGTGACGTTTGAGATCTAATCCACAACAAACTCCTTTTCCCCCAGTGGTGAAATCTGGCCCTGTTGTTCATTTGATTTTTCTCAGGACCTTCTCTGCGGCCAGGCCTTGTTCTATACACAGGAGTTGTGGCCATGAGCAAAGACTTAAAGAGATCACAACCAGTGAGGAAAAATACCATAAGCAACGGGGGTAATGGATAAGTGCAGTATTTCCTAGGTTAGAAAGCCATAAAGATTATTTTTGTAAAAAGAAAATCAATAGTAGGGCAAGGCACAATAACTAGCCCCGCTGTCACTAAGGTTCCAAGTGCCAGCACTGGTGCATTTCCTCCCAAGGGCTGATGATACAACACAATCCCTGCCCAAAAATGCACCCCATAGGTGGCCCTTACTCCACCTAGCTGGGCCTGGCCAGACCCATGCTCTGCCCCGGGTTCAGAGGAGCTAGAGCAAAGGAGGGAGCAGGTGACAGACAGGCTGATGCCTTGCTTCATGGTGACTGGTTCACTTGCAGCTCTGTAGGGAGGATGGCTTCTTCCACGCTCTCTCATCCTCCCTGGTACCAAGGGACAGTGTGACCGGCTGCTTTATGGGTGAGACCCTCTGGTCCTGAGAGCTGGCTTGGAGACTACGATGCTAAAAACAACATATTTTAGACTTTTCAAGAAGGATTCTTGGACCAAGGTGGTAATGAGATTCAAAAATTGGTTTATTAAATTTGCACATTTGGATGGAGGTCCACATAGGAGAGAAAACCCTGCTTCCATCTGCATATTCTCTGTAGTACAGCAAAATAAATCCGTAAAGCCCTGCTCAAAGTTACAGGGAGGGAGGATTTGACATCCCACAAATGAGCAGTGGTATATGGAAATGAATGCTGCTATACCCATGTTTGCTATTTTCAAAGATTTCTATAATGTTATTGCCAGTCTCCCTTGAGTGCTGTCTTTTATTTATTTTATTAAATATGGCAGTAGGAGGGTTTTGAATTCTCCTGTCTTGTCCTCTCCCATTCTGAGGAATGCAGCCTTCAAGGAAAAAGTACTGAACTACTCCTGATTCCACTACCAATCTGTAAAGTTTCCAGAGGTCCCACTGTCCCCAACACCCCCATTTTGTGTAACTTTTTTCTATACATGTTTCCTGTGAAGTTTAGCTGCAATAAGAATTATTCTAGGGGGATACTGGTGGGGATTTCATTTTGCTGAATGACTCTAGACCTTGCCCTTTAAAAAGAATAAATGCATTAAAAAGCCTAATCATTTAAGACATACCACTTGTTGATAGAATCTTTATTGAAACAAGTTACTCCAGTCATGGGTTAAATGTACTGTTTCTATGTGAGTTATGTAAGTAATTTTGAGGCAGAGTGTTTTTAATCAGCCGAATCTCTGCTTCATAAGGATGTAGGTGGTGCTCTTCCAGTTGCCCAGAGGGCTGACCTGCTAATTCTATCCATTGCAGAGCATGGTTTGTTTGTAGTCCTGATGAATTTGCCATGCTGTTAGCTGGGGTTAATCTGCAACCTTCCATGGCAGTTAGTAAAGCACAAGCAACACTCATCTTGACTTTCCCGCAAGGCCAAGAGGCCCAATGACAGCTTGGGCCTCCCAGGGTTCAGAGGTTCAGAGAGCGGTTCAGAGACTGGCCTCTTTTCTGTGGTAGTACAGATTTGGAAAGTATATTTTCAGCTCTATCTCCATATACTGAGAATAGAAACTAGCTCCATGTTATAGTTTAGATCAAGAACGACCCCTCCCTCCCCCAATATGTTATTGCTTAGATGTCAAATGGATCCAGAGGCCTCGTGTGTTTGGACACTGACTGTAGCATGGGAGCATAGCTGAGCTGCTGTTAGGAACAAGGTGGTTAGAGGCCCATCACTGGCTGTGGCCTGGAAGGTTGCTCCCTGGGTCCTCTTTTCACTTCCTGCTTCGCAGTCACCATGACATGTACATCTTTCCTCTACCAAACCCTTCTGCTGTGCTCTCCTGCCCGGGAGCTGGCCCACTTTGGACTGAAAACACTTGCTAAAATAAACCTCTCTGGCTTTAAGCTTCAGATGTTGGATATTGTGTCTCAACAAGGAGAAAATGACTAAGGCACTTGACACTATATGAGTTGCTCATTAATTAGAACAAACATTTCACACCAGAATACACTATTCAGATTTTATCCACTACTCAAATGCACAATCCTCAAGACTGCTGAGTTTTGGCACTGTTTAAACATAGAAAAGTAGCATTTAAAAACATTCTCAACTGATAAAAAATACTGTACTCTGCTTATTTTTCTTAGGTATGCCTTAGTATACTAAGTATACTTAGTATACTAAGCTAATACCGAGCACATATACACTCCATGAAGAAAATACAGTGGGGAGAAGGAAGAAAGCTCTTTGAATTATTTCAGAATGCAGCTGGGGAAAGGAATGCACATAGCTATCTCACTTTTGCAATTCAAAACCACAGGGAGTATTCATTTAGGGAGACCTTGAGAAACATGAGGTGACACCCATCTGATAGCGAGTATTAATTTTATCAACACAGTTAGACACACTGTACCAACAAAGATCACTGTCTCAGCCTCCCCTTCCGTGAATTAGTCACATTCAGCAATTCAACATTAAGAATACAACAGAAATAAAATTCCTGTGGTAAATGCTGGTGGCTTTGGCTTTGCTCTCTGCCCTTGTACTAGGGTAAGAGGGTCTCTGCAGCCCAGCATGGTGGCACATACCTGTAACCATAGCATTGAGGAAGGCTGCGGCAGGAGGATTGCAAGTTCAAGTTCAGATCAACCTGGCCAATTGAATAAGAACTTGCCTCAAAATTAAAAAAATCTTTTTAGGGGCTGGGGATTTAGCTCAGTGGCACAGAGCCTGCCTGGCAAGCGCGAGGTCATGAGTTCGATTCCTGGTACCGGAAAACAAACAAACAAACAAAAAAAATCTTTAAAAATGGCAGTGGTTGAGCACTGCTGGATCCAATGGCTGAGAGAGTGAGAGAGAGAGAGAGAGAATATGAATGAATGAATATGAATATGAATGTGAATCTCTGCTTTCCTGTAAGCTGTAGGTACCCATTCCAGGCATCTGGGAATAGCTATCCTTCTCTCACTCTCCCCAAATCAGTCTGGACCAGGCCTGGCCCGACAGAATCACCTTTCTTCACCCACAGTGCTCAGCTCAGGGGCGGGCACAGGACCCAGGCAGGACTGTGGTCCACAGGAGATTTGAACTTCGGACTCTGGACGGGGACAGCCCCTTGTAATGTGAGACAGGGCTTGTGGGATAGGCTCAGGGCTGCCAGCTGCCACTTTACCAGTGGTCACAACGTCAGCTGCTGGAATAAGAAGCACTGGGTGACAAGGAGAAAGAGGCCTGAAGATGCTGTTCACACGCCCCCCGCCTCCCCACTGCATTTTGGCCTCAGGTAGTGCGAGCTGGGTTTCTGGTTCTTGAATCTAAATGAGTCACTTGCAGTCACTGCCCTTTTTGCTAATCACCAGTAGTGACAGTCCCTACCTGCGCACAATATAGGGCACGTAGTGTGGGGTACCTCAGGGACCTCTACCAGCAATGCCTAAGCATCTGGAATGGGACCAGTCTATCATGTACTAAGTCATGGTGTCCTTTTGAGCCACTAGCTTATTAGCTCATGTATGAGGTTTCTGAAGTAACTTCCTGTATGGTACGTGAATATCTGTGTGGGAGGGTGCGTAGCATTTCATTATTTCAATATTAGCCAGGGGTGCAACAAGCTAAGTGTCCCAGGCTCACTTGTGAGGCGCCCACTCCTTATTCATGAAGCTGATAGTGGCACTGGCATTCGTGAGGAGGCACGAGCCAGGAACTCGGCGAGCACGTGGGTGATTTCCCACCTACATCAGAGGAAACATGAAAGAGCAACTCTTAATTACAACCAAATATTAGCTCTGGCTCCTGGGAACTCATCATCCCATCTCAAGGTCTATATTTATGAAAATTTAAGCAATGTCTTAAAACATGTTAATTTGTTCTCTGTTTATTTCTTTCCCTGACAGATTAATTTATTCCAAGGGACTTCGGTTCTCAAGCGCTAATATATCGATCCGGCCTATGTACGACATAGCTAATAGCCTGGGGAGGAGATTTCACTGGAAAACAAAAGTCTTTCTTGTAGTTTTCCGTAAGTAATTAAGTTTTTATTGTGGGCCCTGGAAGGCGTCCAGTTTTCTCTGGATTTGCATCTCTGACTTTTAGATCAATGAGAGGCTGGGAACACTGAAACACACACACACACACACACACACACACACACACACACACACTTAAATTCTCACACACACTTGCTTTTCTGGCTTGAATGAGTCAGGTGGAATGCACTGGGACCATGAGGAAATTTATGTGATTTTTTCCTACTGGGTTATGGCTTTCCAAGAGCTCCTATGTTAAGGACAATATTTAGACAGTAATAAGACCCTGAGGCACTGATTGTGGAGAAGAAAAGGAGAGGGTTGAAAAATGCTCTTTATTATTGATGGAACATCTCCTGGTGGCTTTTGGACCTTTCGGCCTTGTATAGTGCTATTGTCGAGTCAAAGTAAAGCTTACAAAGTGCCATCTTTTTAATGTCTATTAATTGATCCTCAGTTGTTTTTGTAGCCTATAACTGTATCAAGAGGTCTGTGGCAGGTGACAATGATAAGTATATGTATCTTGTGGAAAGAGAAAGAAGGGTAGTAAAATTATCCCAGCACTTATATGTTGCCAACCCTAATGTCAGTGACTAGTATTTCCATCATGAGATTAACTTAGTGGAGTAGAAGTCTCCTAAAATACTCTTCCCCCCAAATTTCAGGCAACCTGTTAAGCCTCCTTGGATTTTGTGGTAGCTTTAAAAGAATGCAAGTTCAAACCAGAACATCCAAAGTCGGTGACCTCTAAAGATGTTCTTTGTCCTTCACAAATCTTTTAAATCAACAAGCAAAATAAATTTTGTCACTTTGTAGAATTCCTGATTTCTTTGTTCCTTTATCTCGAGCTTTGTAAATAAAAAACAGCATTATTACTTGTAAAATGCTGAGTCAGAACATCATGTCAGAATATCAGGTCCGAACATCATGTAGATAATTTTACAATATAATATTGTGTTTATGAGTAGGCTAAGTGGTGTGAGCAGTTTCGATTTACTGCTAGGACACAAATCCGAAATGTGCACAGCCACCGTGAGCCACAGTGCTCAGGAGGACTGTGGTGGCCTGCATGCCTTTGACACTACATATTTCTGCACGTATTCCTTTTACACTGCATATCTACCCACAGAGTGCCTTTCACAGCAGATTCACATTCCACCCTGCTGCACTCAGGAGCGAGTGGTTCTGTGATTTCCTCTGGCCAGTGAGACCTGGGCTGCACAGGTGTGGGTATTTCTAGGTAGAAACAAGAGTAAGATTTGCCAAGTCTCTGCCAGAAGCCAAGGCAAGGGTCTGGGAGGAAACTGCTCTGTCGGGTTGGGTCCTGGAGTGAAGGTCATGGGGCGGGGGCACAGCTGAACCACAAAGTGTGGTAGGAGAGAGAAAGAGAGTTCTGTGGTTGTAAACTGCTGAGTTGTGGGCATGGTTTGTTTCCTCTCGTAACCTAATCCTGCCTGATACAGTAGCTTAAAGTAAATATGTAGACCTCGCTTACTTACTAGTTTTCACCTTAGAAATTATCACTTGATAGTAACAATAGCAATGATCTCATCTGATTTATCATTGAGAAAAATATAAATTTTTACTCATGAGTGCTTTCCCTCCTAAACTATACTGACTTTCATCCATGAAGTCTGGAGATATCAGCCACATTAGTCTATGCCATAGGAATAGCGAAGAAAGAAAAAATATATATAAATGTCTTAAGACATTGAGAAAATAATCATCTAGAATAAAGAGAACACATGGGCTAGTAAGTAGCTTATATAGCAAGTGCAGTGGTTTTTTTTTTGTTTTTTTGTTTGTTTTCCTGGTACTGGGAATTGAACTCACAACGTTGCACTTGCCGGGCAGGTGCTGTGCCACTGAGCTAAATCCCCAGCCTCCAAGCGCAGTGTTTTATTTATTCTCAGATAACATGTTATTAGATTTCTTCAAAAGTTTTCCTAAAGGTGCTCTCTTTCACTCTTTATAGTTCATGATCAATTAATAGTTTCAATTACAAACAACATAATTACTTTTGTTTGGGTGGAAACTTCTTCTGGGCCAGAATCATGAACTGAGCAAAGTGACCTGAGGGCCTCCCCTGAGGACCACCACTCGTTAGGAAGGCGTGTCTAGGAGGGTGTGTCTCAGGGCTGGGAGGTGGGGATGCTAAGGAGAAGACATAAACTTGCTTGTGAAGATTTGGATGTCATTCTTAAGGACTGTGTCTTTCTTCCTACCAGCCCTGGAGAGTTATTGAGGCTTCTGACCAGAAGAATGAGATATAGAAATTGGCAGTGGCATACAAAATAAGATAGAAGAGGTATAAGAGGGACAGAACCAAAGAAGAAGTTACAGTGGTCCAGGCTGAGGTGAAGTGAGAACAACAGAAACAAAAAGAGTGAATCTAAGTTTTCTTCTGCCCTAGCAGCTTTGAGAAGTAAGACAAATCCCATTAATTAGAAGTGATATACTCTGTATTCAAAATTTTGTTATAAATGTAGCAGAAAATCCAAAAGAAAAGACTAAGCCGCTAAAGTGTTTCACAATGAACCATTAAATATATATAAACAGAGACGTGATTGTGTTCACAATTCCCTACGGCTTACATCCATTGGACTCCTTTGACTGCTCCACTGGTGCCTTCAGGGAGCCATCCCTGGGATAAGTGGGCAGGGAGGCCTCCAAGGAGGGAAAGGAATGGATGATGATGGTCCACTGATGACGTTAATACTGTGTGAGGTAAATTCTATACTGTTTAGTGATAAACAGTTCAAGACTACTTCAATCTAAATATTAAAAAACAGTTTAAAGAATGATAAGAGGGCTGGAGCTGCACTCAGTGGGAGAGTGCTTGCCTAGCATGTGTGAGCACATAGAACCAACCCTTAGGACTTCAAAAACAAAACAAAACAAAAATACTAGAAAAGAATAGGGGTGAATATATAATTTTGGGGTTAGGACAGACATTCCTAACCACAAGACCAAAGGCAGGTGCTCTAAAATATTGAATTGACTACATGAAGATGAACAAAACAAAATAAAACAAAAATGCCCATTTACCAGTAAGAACAAGCAAGCAAACAACAAAAAAGAATCTAAACAAAATCAAAAGGCAAGTGATAAAGTGGAAAAAAAATTTGTAGCAGCTGCATTTTACAACAGACCATTATACCTAATAGGTAAAGGGCTTACATATCTCTGAGAGAGGAGATTTTCTACCCAGAGGTCTCTCTTCTGGAAAAGAGCTCATCTTTTGGAATTTCTCTTTTCAGAAGCAGTGGCCTGGTGTAAGGTCAAAAAAAGGGTTCCCAGGGGCTGGGGATTTAGCTCAGTGGTACAGCGCCTGCCTGGCAAGTGCAACATCGTGAGTTTGATTTCTGGTACCAGAAAATAAAACAAAAAAACAAAAACAAAAACAAAAACAAAACAAATGAAAAAGAGGGTTCCCAGTCCTAGTGGAATTGTGCACCTTAGCTTGATCTGCTCTAGGTACTGAGGAGACAGGATGACTAAGACAGGCCAAGTGGGGGAGGGGAGTGACTTGCAGAGTGACATGAAGGTAGGACAGGTAGAAACATGGAAGAAAATGCACAGAGAAAGGCAAAGGTTATTTTTAAAATGCAAAGCACTCTGGGATGTAAAAACATCTACCACTCAGAACCCAGCCTGTAACAGGTACTGGAATAAATGTGACTGAATTTTAAGCACAAGCACAACAGGACCCAAGGCAAACACTCGGACATAAATAGGTCCTGCCTTTAGTACTTAATATTTAATAGTAGTAAATTATAATAAAACAGCTTACCAGGTGCCAGCCTTAGCTTAGCTCTGGACATAGGTAACTTCATTTAATTCCCACAGCAATGCTGGAAGATTTGCACCTTGCTCCCATTTTACAGATTTAGAAACCAAAGCTCAGACTACTTTGCTGAAGATCATATAATTAGAACATAGCTGGATGATTAAAATTTGGACTGTTTGACTCTAGAGCCCACATTCTTACCACAATAGTCTACTCACTGGGTGCAACTTACAACAGCAGGCCCAGGCCACCTGTGGGCCCAGTGGACCCAGGCCTGTGACCACAGCGTAGCTGTTAGTGGGACTGTAGTTCTGATTTTCCATGGAGGACGTCTAGATTCTTCAAAGGCCCCTGAGCATCAGGCTAAGCTAGGAGGCTGAGAAATTGCAAAAGGAAGAGCTGCCACAAAATAAATGATCTTTTCAGCCTTCTGATCAGACCAGATTGTACTCTGTTTATTCAGTTGGAGGCGGGCCACAGTGCCAAGCACTGTACATTGCAGGGGAATTTATTTGTGAGGCTCTTTGATGTCACGTGCATCCTAGGAACACCCGACTAAGACAGGGAGAGCTGCTTCGTGTTTATGCCTCTAAATAGAACCATTTGAGTACACAGACTAAAAGACTTGGTCCAGGAGCACTGTGTTTTCTCCAATAGGGTGATTCATTGCTAATGTCTTCATTTTGGACACTGCAGTTGAATGTGAAACCATATGCTTTAAATTAAAAGCACACTAAGCAAATCACAAGTTTCTCAAGATGGTACTTAAAGTCTGTCTTGGTATCTGCTGGTTGCCAAAAGACCCATATGATCCTATAATTGAACAAGAAATATTTTGTGCAAAATCAATCATTTTAGCTATCCCCAAATGCTATGATTATGATGCTTAAATGCTATGTTAAGAAATAGGTTGCACAACCAGACTCATTTAATATTGTTTGTACCTTAGTCCAATATTGTCCCAATCTTTCTCTCGCCATCTTATTCCAATCCACTGTATCAGCTTGCAAAGCTTTTAGTCACATGAGCAATAACAACTGAACAGAGCCAGAACTGTTGGCAGCAGAAGCACCAGTAATAGATACTTTTGTATCTACTTGGCCAGCAGATTCATTCACCTTGGGTTGATACCAGAATCAGCCAGTGTTCTTTTTGCAGTCATCAGAAACCAATTGAGACCATCTTGAGGAAAAAAAGGAATTCACTGGAGGGAAGTCAGAGGCTCAGAACTGATGGGAGGGGGGGAAAGAACCCAGCTTGGACAATAGGCAGGACCCAGGGGCACGCTGAAGGGCTAGGTAACCCAAATAGCTTGTCTGCTGCTGTCCTCAACCTCCTGAGTCCTCCTTGGCTGACTCATGAGTCTGGGAGGAGTGTGAGCATAGCATAGCTTCATTAAGGGCTTGCTGCATGGCAACTTTGTAGCTGAGGAGGGGCGTTTGGCCCCTATGTCCCACCTAGAGGGTGCAGAGATCCTGACAGGAAATGGCGTTGCTGAGAGGGAGACAAGGTTAACATCAAACATCCTGGTGCCATATTCATGAAACGGAGCCTCCTGCCCAGCCGTGTTTTCCAGCCCAAGAGGAAAAGTGCAGAGACAGGAAACCAATCTGCGCGGGTCAAGAAGAAGTGATACAGCACCAGGCCCCAGTCAGAGGCCAGCGAACAAAAGGACATCTTTTCTTAGGGAACCAGAGTGTATCTGACAGGCCTGTGGGGAGGTCAATGGCTCTCAGCTTGGTGCAGCATTCACGCTTTGCCTTTCTGCAAAGGGCACCACTTCGCATCCCTAAGGGCCCTTGTTGGGCCCAGAGGTCAGTGAGGTGTGTGGGGTAGTGGTGGCTGAGGGGCAGGGGATGAAAAAAATAGAGAAACAGATGCTTATTTAAAAGTGTTCTTTCCTCCCACAAGCCGTATGGGCAGGAGAGAACATATAGTCAGAATTAAGGAATTTCATGGCCAAATCAAGTCCAATTAGGAATGTGTGGTAAAGCTTAGGTATGTGGAACAGTTAAAAATGCCGTTCTGCACGATTTATGCTGTACCCTGAGGCCAGCTTAATTTAGGTAAAAGCCAGCTTGGGTGAGGAGAAGGCAGAGGGGCTGGAAATGGTAAATGTCAACAGAAAGGCCCCCCCACCTCAGGAGGGGAGATGTGGGGGGCTCATGGCCTGGCCCTCTCCCAGGCCTGGGACCGAAATGACAGCTTCTTAGGGGGTTGGTGCAGTGATGCCTCTAGGAAGAGTTGTGACAGTGCTTCTAGGATTATTTGCAGTATTCCAACAAACCCAGCCGGAATCACTAAAAGGCTAATTAGAACTTTAAATTTCTGTTCTTTTGGCTGGAAAGTGACTCCTCCCTCAGTACAGTGACATTGACAGTGCCATGCTGGTGGGTTAAGTCCTACTCTAATTAATAAAGTGAGAAAGTTAATTTTATACCCTTGGGAGAAGATACACATTTCAAAACACTGTATGCACAAGAAAGAAAATAAAAGGTGTTACTGGCGAGAAAAGTGTTGGAAACACCTGGGTTCAGACATTGTGACGACAAAAGGCCTCTGCTGAAATGTACCCGTATTTGGAAGAATAGACTCATGAGCAACAGAGACCACGGAAGCATTATTCATTAGTGGACTAACTGAGGAGGGGACAAGGACTGATCGGGTAAGAGAAGGGAAGCCTGGAAGATGCACTGGTACCCGCTTTGGAGTTGGGGGTCCTGGATCTCTGGGAACAGCCCTAAAGCACTTCGTATAATAGTGAACAAGCAGCAGAGGAATGAAATTAGGAGAGGGCAGAAATACAAGTCTACCAATGGCTTCTATCTTATAACTTAGTCTTGCCTGCCTGAGGTTGGACCAGACAACACATCTCCTTCACGGCCACAATATTCTGCAGACATCCGGTCAGCTTTAGTTAAGGCAACAGTGTAAGAACTGCTGTTACATTTTGAATGTGCTGGAGACTATCCTGCGTGATTGGCAGAGTTTATCTTTACTGCTCACCACAACCACAAAATGGTGCCTATTGCTCCTGTTTTACAGAGATTGAAACTTAGGTTCTGGGAGGGTACGTGACTTGCCGGAACCCCATGGCTAGTCAACATTAGAGCCTGTGTGTTTTCTGGGTCACTCTTCAGCATGGGTACTGTGGCACCTGGGCCATGGGCCACTCCTTAGGTCTACTCCATGCTGCCTCTCAGCTGGGTCAGTGCAGCCAGTGGGGATTTAATTATCACCTTCTGTGCCCTTTACAGGGAAGTAGACAAAAAGTGACTGGAAAGGGATGTTACTGGGGACAGCAAGGTGGTGTTTTGAACTGTTCCACATACCTGAGCTTTACCACACGTTCCTGCTTGCCAGCAGGAGGCAGGACTGAAGCCAGGTGGGAGTGGGGTTAGCGCCCAAGATCTAGGTTTCAGTATGTGGCACCTGCTACTGATTAGAGTCAGGGAGCTGCTCAGGACCTGTCAGTCTTAGAGCAATGAATCTGCAGCACAGGTCAGCCATCTTGCTGTACATGTGCTGTCAAAGTGAGCACGGCCGTCTTGTGTTTAGTCCCCCAAATTCTTGGTAAAATCCTGATTTGCCATTAGGAAATTCATTAGTTGCAAACAACAGAAACCATCTCAATTTCTTTTCAATCAACACAGGCAACACTGGTTTATGTGACAGCATAGTTTGGAAGATCTGGCTTCAGGTACTCTAGGGGCTTAAATTACACAGCCCTGGTTTTTACTTTCCTGTTGTTCCTGAATGCCATGGTCTCCCATCTCTCAGCCCTGCTCCTGCCTTTCTCCTCAGCTATGGAGGCAGCGCTGGGAGTCATAGGGCAGGGGGAGCTGATGTGCGGGTGAGAGGTAGCCAGGTATAGAATCACACAAGCCTAGTGACACGTTTGCTCCCCACTGGACCAGTCACAGTGGCCAGGGGGATAAATGACTTTGAAGGGCAGGCCTGGGTCACATACCCAAAGTTTTGGCCAGGCTGAGCCCTATCAGAACCCGTGAATTATGTATATTTGGGGACAATTTGCCGGTGGAAGGAAGGCCACAAAATCAAAGAAACAGAAGAGAAGACAGGGTTGGTGACAGTGTCATTGTGACTATCAGAGTGTTCCAAATCAGTGAGCTCTAAGAAACAATATGGATTCTCAATAGAAAATGGTTAGGGGTTTCATAATACAGGAAAATCTTACAGATGTTCCTGACTAATGACTACCAGGGTACACATCAGAGAGAGCTGGAAACAAAACAGTGGAAAGCCAATGCTGCAGCATGTTCAAGTATATGGAGCTCATTTATTTTAAGATGTACAGTTCTCTTCTAATTACTTATGATACTTCACAGCATACTGTAAGTGGATCCTGGTATGTTTTGTGCGAATAAGAATGTGTTAGGAATAATAGATTTCACTTGAATCTCTGTTTTTCCAGCTCTGGCTAGGAGACGAGAGAGAGTCAGTGCAAGTCAATCCTCAGCACCACTTGCTTAGTGATGTACCTTTTCCAGGCTAATGTGCAGATTATGCAGTCAGTTGACTTAGATAAATTCTTTGACCTTGGGTAAGCTTCTTGTGTTACTACATCTTGGTTTTCTCAGTGGAGATGGCTAGACTCTCCTGAAAGCTTGTGAAGCATTCATTCATTGATGTATTTAAACAGTCAGAGATATTTGTTGAGCACCTACCATGGCTGTGTGATGGGCATCAAGGATGCACTGGAAAGCTGAATGGATGTGCTCTCTGCCTCATGAACATCATGTCAGCAAGAGAGAGACAAATGCAAGGAAAGGATGTTCAAAAAGCACCTGGCACAGGGCTTAGTGCATAGTAAGTGCTCAGTAAATGTGAACTGCCTTCCCTTCTCTTTCCCTGCCAATCCATTCACTCATGGCTAGTGAGCTGAATATTTTGTGTCCCTCCAAACTTATGTTTTAGGTTCTATGTTAGAACCTAAGATAGCCAAGGTGATTATATCACGAAGTAGGACCTTTGGGAGGGAATTAGGTCACACAAATGGGATTAATGCCCTTATGAAAGGGCTTGAGACTGTTTTCCCCTTTTAGCCCCTTCTGCTCTGTGAGGACACATAATAGAAGCTGCCATGTATGAGGAATGGATCCTCACCAGATACCAGAGCAATACATTTCTCTCTTCTATAAATCATCAAGTGTAATATATCTTGTTATAGCAGGTTAAGTGGACTAAGCCATTCATCTTAACAAGAAATGATAGAAAGTGTCTTCATTTCTTTTCATTTATTGAGGGGCCTGGAGAGATTTTTAATGTTTTCTCTTTCCCTAACAGTTTTCAAGGTTTTAGTTCCTGCCCTTCTTCATGACAGCATGGGGAACAGGCTTACCATGGGGAAACTCACTGTTGGATTATCACTTGAATCCTACGTCTTAGCATGGCAGCCCTATTATTATTGCCCAAGGCCTTGCATCACCAACATCACTACAACATGAAGCTTGTTAGGGATAGGTCTACCCCATTCCTCTCAGAAACAGTCTCACAAAGCATCTCTACTGACTAAGTGATTTTCAAAAGCTGCGGATATGGCTCAGTAGTAGAGCACTTGCCAGGCATGTGTGAGATCCTAGTTTCAATCCCCACTACCTAAAAAAATAAGAATAAAAGTGACTGTACCATACACATAAGAGAAAGGATAGTTATTGTGTGGGCTTTGGTTCACAGATCTGGTAGGAATCCCAGCACAAGCTGTGGGATTGGGGAAATGATTTAACCTTTGAACCTCATTTTCTACATCTGTGAATGGGAATAAACCTATTTCAACAGGGACGTTGTGAGGACTGAGTAGGATAATGTATGAGGAATGCTTGGTATGGAGCAGGTGTTTAGTAAATAAACCAGACTGCCTTAAGTTGAGATGTGACTACATACTCATTGCAAAATGAGAGAGGTAAGCAACTTTGGTTGGCAAGTCAAGCCCCTGAAGCTGGTTCTAGCATCAGGTTTGTGTGTTTATAATGAATTCAACACATAGTATTGGGACATTCCATAGGTGTATTATTCTTCTAGCAGAACCTGGGGAAGAGACAAGAGGAAAGTCAGCCAGCAGGCTGGGAATGTAGCTCAGTGGGAGGGCACTTCCCTAGCTTGCACAAGTCCCTTATTCAATACCCAGCACAGGTAAGAGAAAAAGTTAATGAGCAAGTGTGGTGGACTTGGGCCAAGTGCATACTCTGGGCTTTAGCTCCTCACCTGCAGAAAAAGAAAGAAGTTGGACTTAGATGGTCTCTGAGACTTGCATTTGACTCTAAAGTTCTATGATTCTGGGGCTGAAAAATCTGTGAGTGAAGCTGACAGGAAAGAAAAACTGTTTTTGTCATGCTCTGGCTCACCTTCCTTTCCCATGCCAGCCCTGCCAGCTGATGATCGTATTAGCCACCCTTTGTTGTCACCAACCTCAAGTTTTCAGATGAGAAAACTTTGTCCATTGAAATGTGAAAAGGTGTGGCTTACAACCCTGACATCACTTTGATTTTTTAGTTTTGATCTCTGAGAAAGTAGTTTGAACTCATTTAGCACGATTATGAGAAATGCCAGGCCTCTGTACTTTTAACGCAGATACCCAAGAGCTCTGGGCCTTGTAGGAAGGAGATGAGCCTTTGTGAAGGTCTAAAATCACAGGGACATATTGATACTGTACAAGCTCTTAAATCCACAGGAGTCCCTAGTGCTCAAAAGAGATCAATCAAAAACCCAAATTAATAATTACATGAATAGATTTTCCTATGGAAAGAAAAATATTGTCTATGCCTGAGGCTATTGAAAAAAAATAAGGTTTCAAGTAGGGAGGTAAAAATACTAAAATACAAAGGCCCATGTTGATAACGTTCACTTTTAAATGTGCTTTTAACTATGGAGAGCAAGTGCAGTATCACGACCTTTTTCTTTCACCAGCCCATATACCAGTGTGTGTGTGCGTGGTTGTGTGTGTTTACAGATATATAGATAGATAGATAGATATACACACATGCATATATTTCTAATTTTTGTTAAACACAAAAACAAAGGAAAGTAGAAATAAAGAAAATTTAAATATATACATAAAATATTTACATACATATGTGTGTGTATACATGTAAATATATTATCACTTTTACCCTCTGAGTCCACTGTAACTTGGACAGTGGTTGTGATAAGGAATGTAAACTACAGAAAGTGTCAAGTTTGAGCAATATTTCAATCAAGCTATTATGGATATACTGTAAATCTTCCATGTTTTTATGTTTCAGAGTAGTTGTTTTGTTTAACTGTGTTAGTGTGAATTACTCAAAACACTGTTAAAAACCCAGGTCATGTACACTTGCAAAGGCAAGTATAAGAAGTTATATAAGCCCTAACTGGGTTTGTTGATACTACTTTCTTATATCAAAGTGGCCCTTCAGCAAAAATGGTGAAATTCTTGCTTTGTTAGCATCAGGCAGACTTGGCAGAATAGAAAACTGACATACCCATTCATTAAAAAGAGAAAATCCATCCAAACTCATTTTCAAAGTTTTTCCTCAAGTACTGTTTATATAAACTGTTGAATATTTGGTAATCAATTGTCAAAGTAGCATTTCCTGGAAGAATTATGGCCTGCAAAGCTGCCAAAACATCTGACTTTGACATCAAATTTAATTTCACAAAATTTTAGATTTAGCTTAAATCTGATTTAGATTGGATTCGGAGTGATCAGTAATTAAAGTTCATGAACACACAGCAGGATCTCTACTGCCTGGTAAAGGCTTCAGGACCACTGACACCAAATTTTCCATCATGTGACCTTCTCTGAGGGAGCTGA
Source organism: Chinchilla lanigera (assembly GCF_000276665.1). Classification (NCBI taxonomy): domain Eukaryota; kingdom Metazoa; phylum Chordata; class Mammalia; order Rodentia; family Chinchillidae; genus Chinchilla; species Chinchilla lanigera. Next base: position 4,168,871 of record NW_004955449.1, read on the forward strand.
TCCACTTTTGAATTAAGAACTTTTCATCTCACAGAAAATGAAAAATAATGAGCCATTTCTTTGGGTCATGTATGTCTGTTGCCAGAAAAATAAAAGACATCAAAATTTTTCAGTAACATACATAAGAGGCACCATTTTTGCTTTTATGTAAAGTATCAATCCCACATGTAATTGCTGAATATTTTCTAAATTAAGAGCCCATGTGGTGAGCGGGTGCACACAAAAAGATAATCAGAAAAATCTCAGCATTAAAATATAGTCTCCGAGTAAAAACACATAAATCACGTTGGCAAGGCTCAGGCTGCTGTGGAAATTACTGCTCTCAGCCCTGTGTTTCTGTTGAGTCTAGTTGAGGGGAACTGGAGATAACTGGCCTGTGAACTTCAGGTCACAAAGTAAAGATAGCCACAAACCAAGGACTACAAAGCCAAACCCTCAACACAAGACAACATGGCGGTGTGTCATTAACTTACACTACAGTCTTTATTGGGAAATGACTTGTGTTCTATTTTTCAGTTCACTGCTTAGTAAACTCACTTTACCAAAGTAGCCACTTTTCTAATTGAGGAAAATAAAACCTTCTTTTCCCGGACAAACATTATAAGTTCTTGAAGTGATTTCCAACTCCAAGAAGTATGATTCTACTCTAAGTTCCTCTTTCAGAGTTTATTGTTTCAATGACAGCTATAGACTTTCTGATCAGCTAAGGTCTTGGTCTGTTTTCTGTTGCTCTCACAAAATATCTGAGAATAGAATAGAAGTTTATAAAGAGTAAAAGTTTATTTGGCTCACAGGTCAGGAGGCTAGGAAATCTAAGAGCATGGTGTCAGCATCTGCTAGGCACCTGGGGAAGGCCTTCTTGCTGCACTATGACCTGGTGCAGGGCACTGCGTGATGAGACAAGCAAGCGTGCTAGTCCAGGTCTCTCTTCCTGTTTCTGTAAAGCCACTAGTGCTATCGTGGGAACCTCACCCTCATGACCTTATTTAACCATAATCATCTCCCAAAGGACCCACCTTCAAATACTACCAACATATAAATTAGGGGATTAAATTTCTAGCACATGAGTTTTTGGGAATGCATGTAAATCACAGCACCTGGACTGTTCAGTGTTCACAGATGGCACCTCCTAAAGCTGGCTGTTCATCTCACAGTGTCTGGAGGGGATAGTGCCTGTTCGCAGTGTGTCTCCGGGTGCACTTCTGGAAAGCCACACAAGGATGTGCACACTCAAGGTTGTTGTGCAAGGACTCGGACTCTGATACGCAGGTGGGACAGAGAGGGAAGCAGACTGCTCACCCACACTGCTGTGTGCTGGCTTTCAGAGACAAACCAGGATGAGAACAGGGATTCCTTTGCCCTCCTCATAAAAGAAAGACATGCTCGAGTGACTCTTGAAGCTCTTGTTGGCTCAGGGCACAAAGAATCCCTCAGAGTAAGAAATTATTCACCTGGGATGCATTAGTCAAGCTAGTAGAAACACTGGCAACTAAGAACATGCTGGAATTTGCACGTAAGACTCTTCCTCAGGCTTCCTCTTCCTGCAGGTCCCTTGAGTATTGATCTTCAACCTTCACTGCACACTACAGTCACCTGGGGAAACTTCACATAATGCCGATGGCCCGGCCATCCCCTAGAACAACTCCATCGAAGTGTCTGGAGCTGAGATCTAGGCAGATCAAGATATTTTAAAGCCTTCTTGGTGATTTCAATGTGGAACTGAGGCTAAGAACCTCTGCACAAGAGAAATAATAGTAGCAAGAATTTAAGATAATAGTAGCAGGACCTGAGAACAGGTGGAAATGCTCTCAGAAAAGTTGATTTACCGAAAGTGTTCCAGATTTCTAAGGTAACTGTCTAGAGACTATTGAAAACTTGGTTTCATTTTCTTCCTGAGGGTCCAAATCAAAGGCAGACAACCTAAAAATAACTCAGCAGCAGCTTGCTTGGCTGATGGAAATGTTGGAAATTCTAAGTTGCCTGTTAAATGTATTGCCTTCTCCCTTTGAAATACTGTAACTATTAAGAATCAAGTTACAGATCAATGTAAGTTCTGATTAATCATGTTAACATGTGTGAAAGGTCCAAACCAATATCCAATTCTTCTGAGTATGCTCTAGTATTCATGTAATCCTTTACCTCAAATCCAAGAAGCACTTAAAGGGGAGGGAGGATCCACAAAAAACAGCCCAGCCAGTTGATGAAAACTGTATTTCCTTAAAGGAATGACAAGAACTACATTTTCCAAATTAATTTATATCAGTCCTTCATCTCCACAGGCTCACTTAATAAGAGTTATGCATAAATCATATGAGAGATCATTAAATCAACCAGTTCACAGTGCTGACTAATTGGTAAATAAATACTTTATGAAAATGGTGATGAGTGTATAGATTCTGTTTTTCAAGAAGGGAAAAAAGAAAAAAGCTTTATCCATAGCTTTAGTACTGATACTCATACCTAATCCTGTTCAATTTTATAATATTTATCAATTTTTTTAGAGGGAGAGAAACTATAGAGCCTCACAGACAATAATCCTGGATGAAGAATTTAAAATCAAATAAAAATTCAGGTTCACTTAATTAGCCAGATGCCTGGTAGCGTGTACAAGAGACATTCTAACTCTTGGTGTTGCCATATTTTGGTTTTGATCCATTAGCTTGGCACTGTGTGAACATAACCGTAGACAGAAGAACAGACAGCGAGTTGGGGCCAAGGTATTGCAGGATACCTCAAAAACAAAGAGGTCTTGTGCAAAGTAGTTTTCCTTCTGAGATTTAATTGTGTTTCAAAGGTTCCTAATAGCAAAATAAGATAGAAAACATCGTTTCTCTTATCCTGAGACCTGAGGTCGATGGCAGGCTCTACCACATGCCAGCTGTGTGACTTGGGCAAGGCACTAAACCTCCCTAAGCCTGCTTCCTCACGAGGGAATCATAAGGGCACCTGCTTTGTTAAGGTGTTGTCAATATTGTGAATAAATACAATATTGGGTAAAAAAAAAAACTCTGCATAACCCAGGTACAGGCACGAGCAAACTGCTCAAGAAATTATACTGAGTTATTTACTGTGCATGATCAGTCCTAGTATCTGTCTTGATTTTTCTGTGAAGAAACACAATTCTAGTAGAAATAGATCCTCTCAAAGAAAAAGCCTGAGTTCATATACACATAGAGCCCAAGGGCCCAAGGCAAAATGTGAAACCTTAAAAAAACTTTGCTTCCAGTCTTGACTGGTCATTGCCATCTGTCATGGAGTTTTTGAATGTGGCAAAGGGAACAGTGCAGGCAAAAGTAGAAATGATGTCTGGATGTCGAAGCTCCAGGGAGAAGGCTCAGCATGAAGGACCCAGCCTGTACCTCATGACAGCAGGGAAGGGGGTCCAGATCTCTTCTCTGAGCACCTTCTGTCTCTGCAACACTGCATGGGGACCAGCGGTGAAACTCGACCTGGTCTCTCCTCTCAAGAATCCATCAGTCTGACAGGGGAAGATGTTAGTCACTCATACTTTAAAAAGTTAGGCCAGTCGAGTTCCCTTGGGATGCAGGGCACAGACTCCTCAGTGTGGCATTTGTCTAGGGACAAGAATAGCCATCCGGAGTGGCCAGGGGCCTGCGCTAATTTCTCTGTGGCAAGGGGGTGGTGTCTCCGAGGTAGACCGCTTCCTTTACACTCTTTGAAGTGAGCTGTTATGCAGAGGAAGCTCAGGAGGAGATTCTTTGGAGAGTGAGAAAGGAAATCCCATTGTTTCTCTTCCTGGGCCTCAAGAGACTAAGGCCTCTTACAGCAATTGTTTTTCTTAACAAAAGATTTAAATATTTAATACCTGTTGCCAAATATGAATTTCGCTATTCTGGAAGGACTTTTTTTTTGATAAAAAGAAAAACTTGAGAGAGGAAGAAAGTAGCACAGGAAGAGAAATAGGGTGAAGTGAGGAAGGGAAAATGTAAGGAAAAGTGCGAGCATCAAAGGAAATTGGTTCTCTTCCTGGGTTGGGGGAGAGCAGGTACTTGCTGGGTGGCTCTTGAGGTGATCGTCAAGGCTGCTTCTTGGCAGCCACCTTGACGGTCTGACAGGGTCTCCTCACTAGGGATGTGAAGTTGGACGGCCAACTCCAGCAGTGAGGTTACCTTCCCTCAAAAACCGTGCTCTTCCCCCCAAAGTCTGTCTCAGTCTTACACTTGCCCCAAATGTTTGTATTGTTCCATTTTCTTTCCAGACTAGGAATCATTGTCTGTGTGGTAGGCAGAATAAGGCTCCTTCTCCCTGCTCCCCAAAGGTACCCACATCCTAGCCCTCTGAATCTCTGATTGTGTGGCTTACATGCTCAAGGGGAATTGAGGTTGAGGCAGAATTAAGGCTGCAAATTAGATAATCTGACCTTAGAATACAGAAATTAGCCTCAACTATCTGGGTGGGTCCAATGTAAAAAGGGTCTTAAAAGTGGAAGTGGAGTCTGGTAGGGTGGCACCTACCTGTAATTCTAGCCCCTCAGGAGACTGAGGCAGGGGGCTCACAAATTTAAGCATAGTCTGGACAATTTAAAGAGACCCTGTCTCAAAATAAATTTTAAAAAGGCTGGAAATGTAGCTCAGTGCTCTGTGGGTTCAACCCTCAGTAACACACACACACACACACACACACACACACACACACACACGCACGAAATGGAGGGCAAAAGTCAGTGTCAGAAAGACTTGGCCAGCGTTGCTGGTTTTGAAGATGGAGTCATGGGAGCATGAGGAGTGAGGCATCTGGAAATAGGAAAAAGAAATGAATTATCTCCTAGTGCCTACAAAAGAATGCAGTCCTGAAAACACCTTGATTTTAGCCCACTGGGACCCACTTCAGATTTCCAACCTCAAGAATTACAAGATAGGGCTGAGAATATAGCCCAGCAGTAGAACACATGCTTAGCATGTGTGACACTCTGGGTTCCATCCCCTGAATATATAACATATATGGTATATGTATTATATAAATTTTTAGTGTTATATGGTATATATGGAATATATTATGTATAAAATTATACATTTAATGTATATTAAAATATCTATTTTAATATATAAAAGAAAAAATTTGTGTTGCTTTCAGCTACTAAGCTAGTGGACCTATCTCTTTCCACCAGGCTTAACCTCCCAACATCACACCCAGCTATAAATCCACCAGTGGATTAACCCAGTGATGAGCATCAGCTATCATCCAGTCACCTCCCCAGAGCACATGAGACTCTGGGACAGCATCTAAATATAAACCATAACAGCGAGTATTACACTTAGCAACATGGATCAATAAGAGAAACATCTCAAAGGAAAAAACAAACCTGCAGAATGTTATATATATAGTGCGTGTATCCAAAGTTTAAAAATATATACTATTTGTGGTTTCATATACTAGTATGTGGTTTCACAGGACTTGAAACATACAAATGGGGGGTTCTCTTTAGGAAAAAATTATAAATTTAAATTAGGTACAAAACTGAGTATTAACTGAAGAAATTTAAAGACTGGTAAATACCACGAACAATAAAATACAGAAAAGCAATGTAATAATATTATTAATGATTGGCTAGGCCTTTATAATACCACTTTTCTTACAATTGTTAGCTGCATTCCTTTTTACTGTAATTTTGTAACACATTTTTTCTACAGAAAGTAAAAAAAGATAGTTCTATCTTTTCTCTAGAATGATTGATCAGCACATGTAAGGGGGAAATTGTATCTTAGAAAAGATTTTTCTGGTATCACAACACTATAACTTCTCCCCTTCTTGCATTTCAGACCTGTCTGGGCAGGGCTCCGAAGGCATTCTGGGGTACGGTCCCTGAGCAAGGAGTGGATCCAGCGTGCAAGGTTGAACATGGGAACCAAAGAGGCGGGGCATCTACTGAGAACAGATTCTCCTTGAGTGCTGGGATGCTGTGGAGGTGGTGTGGCATTCCCAGAACCACCCACTCCAGGCCTGGAGGTGACCCCAGGTGGGGAGCAAACTTCAGGGCTCCATCCTGGCAGGGGCTGGCAAGGTGCCTCCCTACCACGCCCCCACACCTCTGAGCCTTGGGAGAAACAAGGTAGAAAGTGATCTTGAAGCCCAAGGTTCCTCAACCTCAGAAAAGCTGGCTTCTGCCCACAAAGTCAGCAAAAAGATAAATACTAAAAATACCAAAGCACTGACTACTGAGTTTGTAACTGACAGCAGACACTACCCACCCGTGTCCCTTGTCAAAAGGTCACATCCAAAGAAGGTAATGCACTGTTTACAGACACACACCTCTGCATTTGGTGAGTCTCATTCTCCAGTTCTCTGTTGGTCATAGTTTGTTTTTTTGAGGCTTACCAGTTACACAACCAAGAATATACTTTTTTTGGATTTTTATGGATAGCTGCTTCTCTAGTGATATGCTCAACAAACATGCTGAGTAACCAAATCCAATCCATAACTTTTCCTTTTCCTGGCCCTCTAGACCAATTAGAATGTGGATTTCTGAGAAGCAAGAACTTGTTGTTCCCCATATTATATAGAACTTTGGTAACAAAGTCATTTCCCTAAGAAAGCACTAAGCACTTCAGAGCTACTGCTAAAGACGCGTGCTTAGGTGAACTGTCCAGGTCTCCACAGGCCGGGGACAGCCCCGACCCCAGGGCCTTTGCTCAGAAGCCACCCTATCAGCTCATTAAAGCAACTTTCACAAATGAACAACGGGGAGTATTTTAGCAGTTAGTTCAGAGAAATGAGTGCAAATTGTAACTGATAGTGGATATATTGATAGCAGAGGACATTTAATACTTTTTTAACGAGGCATAAATTATGTAAAATGCAAATTTTACCAGTAATTAAGAGTGCTCACTGTGTTTACCTTAGGATACTCTTGAAATGCTTCACCAGAAAATGTATGCTCAGTTTCAAATACTCACTCACTGGGAGCTACTTTTGATATTGGATCTACTTCAATATTTATTTAAAACAAAGTACTTCACAGAAGCTCGTGGTCCTCCTACTTCTTCCTAATAAACCCTGGAGGTTAACAGTGGGGACCAACAAGGTCCAAACAAATATGTTCATGTATGCGAACATGTTTAGAAAAGTTTACGTATAACGTTAAATTTATTTCCAAAATAGAAAGCAGGAAAAGTATAACAGTGTCTCACACACACACAGACCTACCTATTCTCACATCCCCAGCAGTGTAGAACATTTTGCAGTTTGAGTGAAATATTTCCTCTTCACATTTAATATTTGGAAGTGCTCGAGGTTTGAGGAAAACACTTTCATTAAGTGTTTGATGTCTCGAAGGAGCTCCAGGCAGTGGAAAACAGTTTCGGCTCACGTGCCAGAAGCTCCTCAGGATGAGGGAAGAGGCGCTAATAAAATGTTTCCCTGTTTAAAATCACCTACAGGAAAATGAATCTTCCAAAATGTAACATATTCCATTTTAGGTGCACAATAATATTAAACACTACCCTGAAGCCAGGCTATTCTGAAGAGGGACAGGGACCCACTATCTCCTCAGAGAAATTCATCTACTTGAAATCTTCAACCTAATACTGATCAATGGAATTGCTGAGTCAGAGACCAAAGAAAACTAACTTTCATATACGAGGTAGCAAAGGAAAATGCAAATAAAGACAAGTGTTTAATTTTTGAACTCTAACCAATAGCCCATATCTAGCAACATATCCAGCCTATACATTCAACGAGCATTTTACAGCTGAGCAATTCACAGTTGGTGTAATAGAGCTAAAGGGACATGCAAATGTAAGCCAGCTTTGGCTTTGGCCCTCATGGAGATTAAAGTTGAAGGTAAAGATATACTTTCAGAGAAGTGACAAATCAGAGACAATGGGTCCACTCTGGAGTTTTAAAACAGCTTTCTATACTACTTAAAATAGCTTTATATAGAAATTTTGCTGATTGTCCCCACAACTGTGAGTTCTGCTGGACCAACTCTTGGTACTCAAGAAAGAAAGGAAAGCTTAAGCAGGGGATGCAACCATGTTTCCACTGAATTTGAAGAAGAAACTGCCTCCTGGCACTTTGGGTTTTCATGCTACTAAGCCAACAAGCAAAAGAAGTTATTGGTCTGCTGCGTGTGCTGATTTCTATTAGGTAAGAACTAGAATTATATAATGGCAGTAAAGAGGGGTATATGGGGCTGGGGCTGGGAATGGCGCTCAGGGATGAGTGTTGACCAGCATGCCTGAGGCTAGAGGCTCAACTCCCAGTGCTGCAGAGCCTATGAGATTCTCTGGGTCCCTCTCAGACCTTGTGTCCAACAGTGAGAGTTAAGGGAAAACCACAAGTAGAAATGGGCAGAACCACTGCAGAGCCTGAAGAAAGAGCTAGAGAAAGACCTCAAGGGAGGCCAGGGAAGGAGTGACTTGCTGTTTCCTGTTTGCTTAGAATCCTGTTTCAATTTTATGAGGCCCCCTCCTCCAAGCCCAAATTCCTTTTAACAATCACACCTTTCTTTTGTTCCTCAAGCTTTAGGACAGGTAGATGCTTTATAAAGCTAGTATCTCTGGAACAATGCTATATCTTCCTTTTACCTTTTCAATTCTTTGGTATGATTTACAATTACAGAATTGCCCAATTCACTCTGTTAAAATAATTGGCATGATTTTAGTCTTCTGATTGGGCCTGGACTGATAAAACATGCGTTGTTGCCTTCCCATTATCCATTCTACCGCTTCCACCCTGCACAATAGTCACGTATTTGGAGACTGACCCCACCCTCAGATCCGGGGGGGGGGGGGGGGGGGGACCTGGTAGGTCTAGGCCACAGTAACTCCATTTTGTTCCTTGCAGTGATTGGTTCATACAACCTAGGCATCAGCCCAAGGCATTCTTTTAAAAAACAGGGCTTGGTTAGAGGTGGTCTAATCCAATTCTGAAAAATAGAGCCTCCTTCTCCAGGTGAGCAGGGGTTTTGTTTTTGTTTCTTTTTTACATATAAAGCCTGAAACTGCTGCAACCATTTAACCATCACAAGAGGTTCTAAACTGAGGGTGAAGCCAAGCCTTGCAGGATGGCAGAGTTGAGGTAATTATAAAGGACAGCACCGAAAGTCCCGATGAAGTCAGGCCTCATGCACTCAGGACACTGTAATTAAGTGAGTCAATAAATCTTCTTTATTGTTTTAGCTAGTTTGAGTTAGGTGTGCAATTACTTGCCAGCAAAGCCTTACCATGAAGTCAGCTTGTTAGTGAACTTATGTGTAATTGTAAAGGATTGTGCACTGTTATATTAAAAGACAGTATTGTACACATAAAGTAAGCACCCACAGAGCGTGTGAGGTTCGCACTGTAGCATTTGAAAACAGCAGAAGCAAGAAGGTCTCTCTGGCATTTTGCCCTTCTCACCTGAAGGAGAACATGAGAGAATTCTCTGGCTTTCCTATAAAGCAGATGTTTTCTCTATACTCAGAGAAAAGGTACCAAAGACACAGAGAATTTTAAATAAACAGCTCTTGCTAAGCTTCCCCAGTTTACTACCTTGAGATTGCACCTCTTTTGTTTAATTATGCTACTCCACAACTGTCTACTTCTTTGTCAGGCTTAGCAGAAAGCACACACAGGGTTCCCTGTCTCCTGGGGTCTTCATTTTTGAAGCTTCTTGGATTATATAAATCCTGTATCAAATAAAACTGCTATGCTTTTCTCTTGGTAGTGTATCTTTTGTTACAGGGGCCTCAACCATAAACCTTGCAGTGGACGAGGTGGTGATCGTGGTAAACATGAGGACAGGATTAGCTCCTTCACCTTTGGGTTTGTAAGATAGAATTACCCTTTCTATCCTGTCTCCTCTCTGGATTTAAGAAATGCCAGAAACCTTTATCTTTATAGGAAAAGTCTTCCTGAGCTGTTCTTCACAGTCATAAAGTGTAGGAATCTGTCTGTTTTGCATTTTCAATTGGCATTTCTGATATCCTGGGAATGAACTCATAGCCACTCTAGCAAACGTGCAAGTGACTTGGCTTTTCTCAGCTTTGCTGTCACCTCCTCACGCTAGCAGGGTAGGCCAGCCAGGAAGAAAGGGTCTGGTGGGCAAACAACTCTGATTTTTAGCAACCCGCTCACAGGCTGCCTCTCCCCTTTGTCTAGTTCAACCCAGGCTCCTTAGTGAGGAGCAAAGAAGCCAATAATAAAAACCCCCTCTCCCACTTGAAGAGTGCTCAGGTTTTCAAAATACTTCACATAGATCACATAAATTGGACGCCGAAGCCCCTGGGAAGTAGACAGAGGAGGCACTGCCACTCCTGACACTCACTGAGGGCCAGGGCCATGATCTCCCCAGACCAGCTTAGCAGAGTGACCCTGAGCATAATTAGAGGTGCTCAGGAGAGGCTGTCTAACAAGTGCAAGTGAAAGAAGGGAGCGCTCCAACAGTGACCTTCCTGGAAACACTCCTGGGTTCAGAGCCCAGAGACAGAAGTGGGACCAGAAGTGAAGGTGCGGCTCCAAGTGCTCGTGCTGTTTCTCCACATGAAGTTACGACCAGAGGACAGGCAGGCTGTGAGGCAAGGCTTGAAAGTCCTAGAAGGTTCCTAGGGAACAGAGAAGTTTGACAGAGGGGTGTGTGGGGTACGGTTGCTCAAGGACGTGTTCCTCCCAGACAGGCTGACAGTTGTCACCTAACCAAGCCTTCACATATGGATCCTGTCTCTAACAAACTACTATACATTTTCCCCCCGCTGGGTACCTTGTTCTCTGCTGGTGAGGGATGATAGATTTTGTCAGTTTGAGCAAAAGAAGCTCAACTAAATTGGCCTAGCAATTCCACAACCTAGGGTGTGAAGACCCACCCTAGGGCAGCTTGTCACTGGATAGTATAAAGGGGAAATGAAGGACAAAGCTGCTTCTGTTTTTTCAGAGGAGCTCCAGTCTCCACCTTCTCCTCGGATGTCTTCTCCTGTCTTCCAGGACTGACTCTTGTTTTCACGTGCAGACCCATCGGCCTCCTAATACGGACTCACACAGGACACTGCACTGACTCCCGACCTGGGACTGAAACCTTCGGTCTCCAGTGTGTAGACACCTCCTGCAGGCTTCCTCATTCGACTCTGTGGGCGGCTGTTGTAAGCCGATCTTGAAAATTCTTATGTATTTGTATATCCTGTGTTATATCTGTTTATCTAGTAAACACTGACTGATACAAGGTTTTTGGTGTTTTCACAGATTAGCCTATAGAACTGGCTGTGGAGATTTAAAGAAGGGGATTACAAATCAAGTGCATATATAAAGTACAAGCAATTTGGAGATTCAAAATAAGATGACCCTGTGTATCTACAAAATGGAAACAAAGCTTTGTAAATGAGGAGGGGAAGAAGGGGTAAAGGGAGAGGAGGGGAATTGGAAAAAACAGAGGAATCAGGATATCTCATGTACAGGTACAAATTCCCTATGATGAATAATATCTAAATTGTAGCAATACACTTAATAATAGAAAAAAATATGTACTGAAGGCCAGGGAGTAGAAAGAAGTCTAGGCGTTCAGGGCTGGCTGGCACTGATTGCTGTATAATCAGGGGCAAGTTGTTTGTTTATTGTGGTCTTGGGATTAAATCCAGGAATGCTGAGCTACATCTCCAGCTCTTTTTATTTTGAAAAAAAAAAGTCTTGCTAAAGTGCCTAGGCTAGACTGCCTCAGCTTCCTGAGTAGCTGCAATTACAAGCATGCACCATCACACCCGGCGCTATAGTATTTAAGTTTTAAAGTCCTCATTTCTTTGTGTAAAACAAAGCAATAGATCATTCATAGGTCTTTAAAGACCTCTCTAGCTATGAGATTCTAGGTGGCAATGGACATGGTACAGAGGAGTTTCCTACTTAAAATCTGACCCTGACCCTGACCCTGGCATTTACCATTTGTTAAACCTGGACAAACTCTTTCTTTAAAAATCAGTGCTTATTGCCCAGCCTCTTACAGGCTCTTCCTGTTTTTAAAGTACCACACTTATATAAGAGTAAATATAGAAAATACAGGTGAGTACTTTAAGGAAAAAAATAAAGACTTCTCATTCCTATTACCCAAATTAACTCTCTATTCTACACTATAGATTAAGGTTTGACAAACCATCACCCTCATGCCATATTGGGCCTAATGTTATTTTCATAAAGTCCATGAACTAAGAATGGTTTTTACATTTTTTTATATGGTTGGGAAAGCCCAGGAGGAATGGTAATATTACTATTACTATATTATTATGTGACCCATTAGAGTTACACGAAATTCAAAGTTCAATGTGTATCACTAAAGTTTTACTGAAACAGTTTTATGCATTTATGTGCTAAATGCTTCTCACATCCCTTCAATAACAGAGTTAAATACCGACAACAGAGACCTGAGCCCAAACTTCTTACTATCAGATTCCTTACCAAGGAATGACCCCTGACACAGATAAGATAAATATATGAATGCATATACATGAAATTACACTATCAATTTTATCATGTACTTTTTTCTCTGAACATTTAAATGCAAACACTTGACTATCACTGTAAATATTCTTTGTAATCATGATTTTAATAGTGCCCAAACGTATCATAGCACCCAATATCATTATGGTATGCCATAATTTAAACATCCTTCTTTTATTGAGCATTTGTTTTATTAAAAATTTTCACTTAAAAATGCTATAAGCAGGGGCTGAGGATTTAGCTCAGCGGCAAAGCACCTGCCTGGCAAGCGCAAGGTCGTGAGTTCGGTTCCTGGTACCGGAGAAAAACAAAAAAACAAAAAAACAACAAAAAAAAATGCTATAAGCATCCTTAGGCATGCATATTTTACTATATCTTTGGTTATCTTTTAGATTAGATTTCTGGAGATGAGATGACATTCAGAAAGTATATGAACAGCAATAGATAGGGTAAGCGTGTTGCACCAATTTGCATAGCCAGTGTTCTCAGTGAGGGAGACTGCTCATCTCACCATGCCCCTCTGAGTGATATCATTAAGGGAGTGGAGAGGAGAAGAAAAGTAAGAGAGGAAGGTAAGAGGAAGATTGATTTGGGCCCAGGGTCTTTTGGTACTATGAGCATATTTCCTTTTCATTGAAATGGGAGTAAGAGTTCTATGGACTAAAAAGGTTTTGTTTTGAGGATCCAAAAAGATGTGAAGGCACTTTTTAACTGCTGAGCACAATCCCTGGGCTCATAATGATCCTGATTTATGGAAGCTGTATCTATTAACCAGCCGGGTTTCACCCAACTCACCATAACTGTCCTTTTCAGAAGAATCAGGTTTTAACTTTACCAAAAGTTCATCTCTGTGTTACATTCTTAAAATCAGATCCATGTGTTTATTTTAATGACTATTTGATACAGTATTAATATTCTTATTTATCTTCTGCATGCCATATGGATTAATTTCTCATTACCTTTGATCTTAATACTTTTAAAATATGTAAATCAGCAGACACCCTCTTTAAAGCAGTGTTTGCATCCCTGTCTATTATTGCCTTGGGCAAAAGGAAAGTGTCTGCCTTGCAGAAAAATCCATAAATCATGTGGAAATCCTAAAAACCATATATTTTGTTGGTCAATCTCAATATATCAAATAGTGACCAACTGCAAATGAAGCCAGTTAGAATGAAGTATTTCTTAAATCTGAGATGGTCATGGGAGCCTTCAGGGATGCATATCATCACAGCCACATTTCAGGGCAAAGTTAAGACTTTGTGATTTGCTTAACTTGAGCAAGTAGGACACAACACATCTCTTCTGAGTAGTGAAAACCAGCACATTACATGCAATGCTTCTGTGTTCAGAAGCAGTTTGGGGGAAGGGTGCAGGGTGGTTTGGTTTTGTTTATTTTGAGCTAGTGGCAATCATTTCACTTTTTTAAGCCTCTGTTTCCCTCCACTATAAAATACAGAGATTGAGTGGTGAACCCTCAGGCATGCTCCAATTCCAAGCACTGACTGGAAACAATAACAAGGCAGGCATTGAATACATTTTCGAGGAACTTTAAACTTAACTGGGACTGTATTTAATAATTAACTCAGGATGAGTTAAGTAAGGAAAAGGGCAACTATGATTGATTGATAGAAGTTCATCTCAAATAGGACCATTTATACGTCTATGTACAACCACATCTAGTCTTTTAAAAGAACTTTTTTCTTTTCCTTAAAAATATTGCAAAATATGGATTAGTATTCTTTTGCCTCGTAATTTAGAATATATTTTCCAGCTTGTTCTGGGATGTCATTCACTCCTCTTAGAGCTTTTTAAAAAAATGGAACAAACTATTTGTAGTAAAATACTAAGTCAATTAAAGGGGCATTTGCTTGGCTCTAAATGCCACAATCTATCCTTGCTTATTTATAAAGTTACTTGTCTTTTGCCAGCTATTCATTTTACTTTGGAAAAGAAGCAGTTATGCAGAAATATAATGGAATTGATCACTCTTTTTGGTCCACAGGAGGGCTATGTTACAGTTCTTTTGGGGAGAATTCATCTGTAATTTATCACATAGATGACCACTCCGTAGTCTTCTTGTGCTTTGACTCAGAAGCATCTACATTTTATTAGTTATTACATCATGTAGTTTGAGTCTAAATTTAGGTAAATTTTGCTGATAAACATAATGAATATACATTTAAAATCCTTTAAAAGCAGTCCAGAGCTGGGTGTGGTTGTACACACCTGTAATCCCAGCACTTAGAAGGCTGAGACAGGAGAATTGCCACGAGTTCAAGGCCAGCTTGGGCTGTGTAGTGAGCCCAGGCCAGCCTGCACTACATAGTGAGACCCCGTCTCAGACAAAAAAGCAATCTAATTTGTAGTAGCAGTCCAATAACAGAATTATCATATATAGAGAAGCTCTGCCTTAGAGATTTACAATGCAGTGTTATATATGGACTTTTTACTGCAGCTCTAGCTCTAATGGTAAAACACAAAAACCTACTATAAGGCACACAGCTAAAACATCAAGTACCGGAGACTGAAGTCTGCACGCAAATTACTGAAACTGCAAGAGGTTCAAAAATATTCAGAGGGAAAACAGTCATACACAGATTGTTTCTCATAATAGACTGGCGTAGAACACAAGGGGTGACTGAAAAACTCAGTAAATATTTACGTTTAAAATTTTATTACAGTAACAGACACATTGTCCTTAATTCCCCTGCAAAAACAAAATACTCCTTCTTGCTTGAAACACACTTATCTCATCATTCTTGCCATCTTCAGAAGCAATTTGGGAAGTCCTCTTTCATGTCTTTCCCAGGTGTGACCATCCATCTCATTCACTGCATCTGCTATTTGTGCAACTTCTGGCCCTTTCCCGAAGTCAGAATGATCGTGACAGGCAAACATTGTGAATCAATTCAAGACACTGAGGCAGCCATGGTGGCACAACTGACGACACTCAGAAGAAAGGACTCTCAGACTGCTTCCAGAATGTGGCAAGAATGATGGGCTGTGTTTAAAGCAAGGTGCAGTATTTTGAGGGGACTGAACGGCAAGATGTCTTTTATTGTAGTAATTTTTTATTTAAACACACACTGTATTTGTGGATCATGCCTCACAGTGAGAAACCAGACAGAAGAGAGGGAGCTCAGGGGAGCATCTACCATGTGTACAAGAGGCGCATCAAAAACCTGGACTTCGCCTTGGGAAATGGACCTGTGCTGTTGGTCAGGGGAGCAGGCACTAACACTAGGCCACTCCTCCACCTCCGCAAACCCCAAGCACGGATGTTTCAACTGCACATTCCCAGACCGACACTTCCTTGCTTCCCCTCTACTTGTGTGGCATCATGTCATTATAAACTTAACAGCTCGTTACCAGTGAGACTCCTTGCCTTGCAAAGTGGCTGAAATGGCGTCACTTTCTACAATCTGTTGAGAAAGGACATAAGCCAGGAACAAGGGCTTCTCATTCCTCTGCTTGCCTCCATATATCCATCCCCAAGCCCTGTGCATTCCACATTTATCCTCCCAGCATGAATCATCCCGTCAACCTCAATGCTTTCATTCAGGCTCTTATCAGCTCTTGCCCGGACCACAGCAACTGCCCCTCTGCTAGTCTCACCTCTAGTTTCCATTCTACCCACTCTCCACATGGTAGCCAGAGATAGTTTCTAAATAAGCATGTCACTTCCTGCACTCAGTATTCCAACTGTCCACCACAATGTTCAGAACAAATGGCACTCCAGCCTGGCACATGTGGCCCTTCTTCATCTGACACCTCCTACCTCTCCAGTTCATTCCCTTTTGGTCCTGAGAGCCCAGCCTATGTTCCAGCACCACACACTCCTAACCTTGCCGGCCCTCTGAGAACCATTACAGGCTCACCTTCTAGAAGCTTTCCCTCACACTGCATGTCCTTGCATTGTGCTCCCAATTCATCCTGTATATGACAGCACAATAACAATTATCCCATTTGAGGGCAGGTACAAAACTGGACTCCTGCTTTAGTGACATGGTTCATAACAAATGAAAAATTAATACACAAGGAATGATCAAATCTTTTATCTTGCTCAAAAATATCTACTAATATCTCCTATTCCTTCAAAAATGACTCAATGATAGGCAAAATCCAGATACTGTAGTCTGATAAATTAAAGCTATAAAGATGTTCTCTCTCTCAGGAAACATAAAGTTTTGTTAGTAGCATGCTTTCTGCAAGTAACCCTAAATCAGTGAGAGAGATGCTATAGATGGACATTTTAGGATGATAGGATAAACTCATTCATTGAATACCTGAGCCCTTCTGCACTGGTCAGCTCTCTGTCACTATAATAAAATGCCTATAATAATTAACTTATAAAGAAGATGTTGATTTTGGCTCACAATTCTGAATGTCTCAGTACATCACTGGGCAGGTCCATTGCTTTGAGCTTCTGTTGGGCAAGCCAGATGGCCATGGCGGGGGCACGTGCTGAAGCAAACTGCTCTTTTCATGGCCAGGAAGCAAAAGACAAAGAAGAAGACACTTGGGTCTCACAGCTCCCTTCAAGGGGTACTTCTGATGGCCTAAGGGCTTCCCTCTAGGCCTCACCACCTAAAAGTTCCACCACTTCCTCGTAGCACCACCCTGGGGACCAAGCATTTAGCACAGTGGACTGTGGGTGACACTTGCCCAAATGGTGGCACCTACTTTTGTTGTTCCTGGCTCCACATGGGCAGCAATGATAGCAAGAAGCACAAGGACAAGGCAAGAGGAACGTCTACTGTCTTGCCGATCATTTTCAGATGGGACTGCTGGCTTGGCAAGCCCATCACTGCAGAACAGATACTTTGAGCAACTGAAAATTGCCTAGATGTCTGCAAAATCACTAAGAAAAACTGCAACTAAAGAATGCAAAATCAAGAGCGGCATAATATACAGATGACTGTTTTTCAAGAACAAATAATCAGAATGGTCATTTACTAAATAAAACCAGCCTGCCAGCCTCACAATAATGATTAAGGGGAATCACCAAAAAGTAAGTTAGGTGTCTCACAACACTAAGTAGAGCAGCATGTGTTTGTGACAGAAGATGACATTCTACAGTGGTCCAGAGCCCAGGCTACAGAGCAAATGAGTTTGCTTTGGATCTTGTCTCTGACACTTTCTGGATGGATGAGTGTAGACAATGCACTTGACCTTCCTGAACAGCAGTCTCCTCACCTGTGAAATGGGATATTCTGTTATTTTGTTCACAAAGATCTAATATAAAACACGTTGACTATATGCCTTGTAACATATGGCTACTTAGCACAAGAGAAGGAGCTAAATGAAAAGGGAGACTAACCAATTAAATCCAACTCTAATGTTCTACATTCCTTTTATTACCATTTCCCTGTACCGCAGCTGGTTTTCTCTCAATTGGGAAAATATCTTTTTCTTCGGACCAGAACTTTTGTACAAGACTTCAATCCAATTTCATAAACTTGAAGCAATAGTTCTGGCAGCTTAGTACGGTACCTTAATCTTGCATCTTTCCTCCAAACCAAACCTGAATCATGAATCTTTTTAATCCTCTTCCAAATTATTTAAATAAGGTTTAGGTAGAGGAAATACCCTCATGTTCAAATATTCCACATTGCCTTATGATGAGAACCTCGTTAGAAGAGCCAGATCCTGCAGAAAGAACTGACAGAACTGTCTAGATTCTAGGATTTAAGGAATAGAACAATGCATTTCCACGACTCCCAGTTTACCATGGATAATAATTCAAAATGAAAACCTTGAGAAAATAACCCAGTTTGGTTTCATGGAGTCTCTCTCTCTCTCTCTCTCTGTCTCGCTCTCGCTCCCACTCTCTCTCTCTCAAACACACACACACACACACACACACACACACACACACACACACACAAGGTCTTAGGAAGGAAATGGCCTATGGGTTAGTATCGACTCAAAGGCGCTCTGAGGGATCACCCTTTGGGAGGCTATTGGTGATTAGTGGGTGGCTCACTATGCAGTCATGACCTAAGATGCAGGTCAATGTGAGCAGAAGACCACCTTGCTCTAGCAGTCCTGAAGTTGGCTTTATCTCACAACCCAGTGCAAGAGCCACTGACTTCAGCTAACTTTTGAAAGAATGAAGAGTGCAGCAAAGAACAGCTAAATACAGAGGTGACGCAAAGCCGGCTCTCTAGTGCTTCCTGGAGCAGTGTTCAAGCCGCAAGTAAAGGGAAAACGTAGGTGTAATGATTAACAAGCACAAAATGATAGCCACAATTCTACAAATTTCTAGTCCTTTAAGGTGTTTTTTCTCTCCTACCCTGACCAACAAGGTTAGAGGAAAAGATGGCAGATGGATGTCTAAAAATATCACTGGATAGAAAATACCAACTTATCTAAGGGGACACATATGTCACTGGATTTATTTTTGTGGATCTTATTTCTGAACATTTTCTCCTTAATACTGGGGATTGAACCTAGGCAGTGCTGACCTACATCCTTAGCTTGTTTTATTTTTTTTATTGCATGACAAGGTCTCATTAAGTTGCCCCAGCTGGCCTCAAACTTGGGATCCTCCTGCCTCAGCCTCATGAGTTGCTGAAATGAAAGGCATGTGTGCCACACCAAGCATTATGGATATCTTTTAAGAAGGCTATCCAAACTCTAAAAAAAAAAAAAAAAAAAAGTCAATTTTGTCAGCTTTCTATTGTGGCAGGATCTCTGCAACAGATACTGCACTCTAGAATCTAAATATCTAAACATCTAAAATGATAATTGATACAATGTTTACAGCCTCCTTTATCCTTAACCTGAATACTCTGAGAGCCAACTGAAACCAGAATAGAAAGTCACTGGATTCTTACAGATAAGCAAAAGTGTCTTAGGCACAATGAGCCTGCATCTCTGCACAATGTGGTGAAGCAAAGTGCAGAACACAGGCCAGGGAGCTTGAGTTTCGAGGAGCTATGTCTCTCTTCTCTTAGTTGAGCAAAATAAGATCCAACAAAGTCACGCAACAGCTAATCCAAGGCCATCTGCATGGAAATCATATTCTAAACACAAACAAAATCAAATGTTCCATATGCCCTCACTCAAACATTTGCTAGAACACTTTGAGTTATTTATTGTTAGACAGTGTGGTCAAGCAGAGGAGGCAGCAATGCTTAGATGGGAAGTCCCTGTTCTTCCTCCACTGACCGCCTTCCCCGCTCTTCCCTTTACCACCAAGTGGATTATGCATTCTACTTGAGGCTGCACACCACCCTCTCTGCCTCAGCTTATTTACATGTAAGAAAATTTCATACACCTTTTCTTATGGAATTCAGGGATTTTGCAAAGTATGACTGCAAAGTAGAGGTTTTCAGGCTGTACCATGTTATGGCATGCAGAGAAAATGATATTAATATGATCAGGTAAACAAAAAGCAGGTAAACAGAGGTGGCTCCAGTTGCTCTGTCCTGCCAGGCTGCACCATAGCAGCAATACACTGGCACAAATATAACTCATCCACGGTCCTCCGTTGTTTCTCAGGGCACCATGGGAAGCTCTGCTGGTAGATGCCTTTGTTTCCTAGGAGATGATACTATGATGGCTCAGTAGAATCTGAAAGTTACTTTAAAATGCATAAAAGATGTATATGACTCCTCTTGTTCTAAATTTTGTCAAGCTTTTCAAAATTTGGGTCGTCTACTTAAAATGTAACCTTCTAAATACTTGGAGTTATTTCTGATCCTTAGAGGAAAAGCAATAAAGGGTGTGGCTCTCCTAATGGGGACATTTACTTTGTCACTCTCACTGGGTGTCTCTCTCTCTCTCCCTGGACTTCCTGCCTCTAGGCCTGGGCATCCAGGAAGAGCTGCTCAGTAGGTCACTTCCCTCCCACCTCGGCCAAAGGCTGAAACAAGCCTCTTTTTCCCCTCAGAAGCGATGCTCAGGGATTTGTGCTTTGCTTCTCTGATCGGAGCTGCACTTATTAGCTTTCTTAAACATTAGAGTATATTATTTTTTTAAACAATTAAAAACAAAAGAATGTTATAAATTTCAGTTCCAAAAGGAGCTTCAAACATTCCATGAAGTCCTTCATTTTAGATCTTCTGCAACCTTCACTAGCATAAGTATCTGTGGTTAGGGGAGCAAAGGTACATGGATAATTAAGATTCTTAAACTCAGAAAGATTTTGTTGACATTTTTATTCATTTCATGAATACTCGGCCAGTTACAATTTTGGTATTAGTATAACAGTTTCAGTAGGATACATTATTATATACACATTGAGTTTGTAACTAACCACTTCCTCTCCTTCCCCTTCTGCATTAATTAATTTTTTTTGTTCTTAAGAAACAGACTTGGCAGGAGAAGAAGATGCTCTCTATCAAACCTGTTCTCAAACCTGGACTCAATCATGACAAGATATGAGGACCTCATGCACTCTACTAATCTTACTGCCTTCCAGGAGGTACCAATAAGACAGCAGGGCACTAATCAGAAACATCTGAACTTCGGATTTATAGGGAGAAGATTTACTTACTGAGACTGACACCCTCTTCAAAATGCCAAACCCCTTCACACTTGGTGCATAATTTTTAAAAAAAAAACTCTGAGCTTTCTTTTATCAGCATGGTCTTGTAACTCTATAAATTTTAACCTTTTAATAAAAGCTTAGTGTGGATAACTGTAAAAAAAGATCAGTGAGAATTGCTGTTGAAGGAATTAGAATTTTCCCACTTAGCACTCATGTTACCCTTCACTGATTAACAACAGTATTCACTGGTCGGGGGAAGCAGAACTCAGGAAAATTCAGGTGATAGAACTGTAGCTGTACTGTGTGTTCCAGTGAGACTAAACTGTAAACCGTATATTAACATTACTGCCTAGACAATTCAAGAGGTAAGCTCTCAGGCGTTACAGTCAACAAAATAATAATGTGAAGGAACTCATTGCTTTAGCTGTCACCATGTAACTTAGTCGCACTTCCCACCCAGAGTCTTTCTGAGCAACATTACTTTATCCTTCCTTCTGTAAACACACGTTTAAAGAGAAGTCCTTTACTGTCCTGCTTTAGGTGCTTTCTTACACAAAGTGATTTGAAGACAAGCTGTTAAAGTTGCTAAGAAAGTAATAACGGGACTTGTAGACATTTCTAATTCAATGTATTTTCATCATGAAAATCTAGGTGTATTTTAATGTGCTAAACCCTGCTGATATGAAACCGATGTTTCAGGTTGTCTGTACTGATTATGAGAGCCAGGCTTTTCCGCAATATAGGTTCAGGGATTTTTGAAGTAGTGGGACAGAAAAATAATAAGCAGAGGTGGAGGAAAGAGGTGAAAGCAAGTTACACCCTCTTTTCAGAACAGCCCGAGACCATCCCTCTAGATTAGGCTAATTTATCTAAAATTATTCTGCTTATCATCAGTTGAGCCACTGAATTTCTCTCTCAACCAAAGCACTGCATGCAGCAAAACAAACCATAGAGCACTCTGACCCGATCTACCTTGCCCCTACAGGCTTCACCATGGTGTACTATTAATCTATTTCTCCACTCTAATTTGAAGACCTCATTTAGTTTCATAATGAATTTCACCATGCAAAACAAACAAACAAACAGAAAGAAATGCCACTCCTCAGTCTCCCTCCCACTGTTCAACCAGATGGCTGTGCCCCTTCATCTAAGCTCCACACCTATGGCTACAACTACTGACTTCTGTGTGTTTTCAAGTGACTGAAGTAAAAGACGCAAGATACTGTTTAGAACAAAACTAACGTCTACCATACAGACTACCTGTAGTAGTCAGCTTCACATCACTATAAGAAGTACCTGCGGCAATTAACTCATAATTGCTTGTGAGTTAGGAGAAAAGATTTGTTTAGCTCAGAGTTTGGAAGTTCCTGTCCAAGATCGGGCTTGGGCAGCTCCATGGCCCTGGGCCCATGGTGAGGGTAGCAGATGGCAATAGCAGGGAGTGTATGACAGGGAAGGCTCTGATCTCAGGATCCTGGAAGAGGAGGGAGAGAATGGGCCAGGGTCCCACAGTCCTCTTTGGGAATGCCCCACCCCCACCCTATGACTTCAGGATCTCTTGGCAAAATCCACCTCTCAAAGTTTGCACTACCTCTCTAGAGCAACACCCTGAGAACCAGGACTTTCGCACTTGGACCTATGTGGATCACTCACCAAATTCCTAATGCTACTTGTGTAAATTAGTTCATCATTCAAAAACCACTTGTTAAGTACCTTCTAAAGGGCAGGTACCATATCAAGCACGTTCCTGTTTTGCTATGGATCTATCACCTTTCTCATCATGACCCAGGACTAACACCATTCAGTTCTTTTTACACAGTACAACAAGTCACAAAAATATCATGCATAGCTTAATCCAGCTACATGTACAGTTAAGTTTATAGAGCAGCAATTGCTTGCTCAAACAATAACGATGGACTGCTCTCCAAAAAGGTTGTGGCCCTGCCACAAACAGGACTAAAATGCTCTTGTTTTCTTGGCAGCTTGCGTATTATTTTCTCCATATTAGCCTATTTAACACAAAACAATAAGTTTTCATTTCGCATTAAATTTTGAGGTTGAGCACGTTTACATGTAGTCACAGGTCTTTGAATTTTATCCTTTTATAAATTATCCTTTAAATTCTTTGCCAGTTCCTTTCTAAAAGGATCATATTTTCCCCCCTGCAATTCAAAGTGCTAACAGGTAACAAAAGAGCAGGTCCGACTGTTGAGAGGGATAGAACTGTAAGCCATTTCAGTTGGCTATTTAGAGAAAGGAAGACCATAGAGCATCAGCATATTTGGGCAAAACTGCAGCAAATCTGTATGCTATTATGAGAATAAAACCACTCTTCCCTACTAGCTGAAATGTTTTTTAATCATAAGTTTTAATAGTTACTTCTTATTCTCTAATGTGGCCCTACCAAATTTAATTGTTCTCTTAATTATTTCTAGATTCTTTAAAAAAGAAAGATTCTGAGTAAATTATTGGGTCACAGGATCTGAATCTTTTTAAGAGGCTCTTATAAACATTGCAAAATATTTTATAAAAAATTCAAGCTTTATACTTCTACCAGTGTACTAATAAAATGTCTTTTCCATTTCTCTCATTTCTAGACTCTACCAGAAACAGTTTCATTTTATTTGCGTAAACTTTTTGCAAGGCATACTTAGATATTTTCCTTGGTATTTTGTAGTTACCAACTGTCTTGATAGTCCATGAAAACGGACCTGATGATTCAAGGCTGAAGATCTGGGTCCCATGACTTGAAAATTATCTAATTTTGTTGCTGAGATGGTTGTTTTGAGACAAGCTTTTGCTATGTAGCCAAAGTTGGCCTTGAAGTTGAGATCTTCCTTCCTCAGCCTCCCCAGTACTGTGATTACAGATGTGTGTCACCAGAAAATTATCTAGTTTGGAAACCAACATGAAACAATGTTATGGTCCATCTGCCCCAGGTAGTTGAATCTTATCCTGGGTAGACACTACTAGCTGTCTGTTCAATACCCATTCTTGCCTATTTGCTCCCAACTGGATACTTAATCATAGGAGGCAGCAATATAATCAATTCAAATATGTTTGTCAGCATTTCCTATAGATGAAGAGGACCATGAGTTGTAAATGGAAGTTATTGGGTGGGGACTCTGGGTAAATTCTATTAGTCTTATTGGAAAAAGAATTCAGCAATGATACCTGGAGACCCAGCTGTATCCATTTTTGTCGTTCTTGGGTCCATGATAAAAGTGAAGGAAATCATAGAACTGTGCATCAAATGGCCCTTCTTACCATCCTTGATCTTCTGAACCAATGCCAGAAACTGCCTACTCCGGAACTTCTGGTGACACAAGGAAAATAAGTGTCTATCTTTTGAAGCCACTGGGTCCCAGTACATATTTCTTGAGGCAGAGGACAAATCCTACCTAAATCACCATTAAAAAAAAATACTTCCCAAAGAAATATTTGTCATCTGGGTGTGAAAGGTTATGAGTTTTATACTAGGAATTAAAGCTATGTTGGGCTGTCTGAAAAGGTGCAGCATTCCTTCCTCCCAGATTCATTCTTCAGCCGCCTCTGCCATGCTCTGGAACCCAGAGGCTGACCTGTATGCATGCTTCCAATTTCCTAAGACTTTGGCCAATAGAGATCCTCGGCAGGAAAGACGAGGGAAGAGAGAGTGAAGATGGAGAGAGATAAGACTCTCTCTTATTCCCCAGCTCCTTACCTCTGGGGTTGTTTTGTGTTGACTGTGTCCTTGTCCTGAGTTTCTCAAGACTCCTGACCCCATGTGGCTCTTTCCTGCATTCCAGAGATCATGTTCTCTCCTCACCCCGTTCCACAGATGTGGTCCAGCTCTACCTCGCTGGCCCGGGGGAACTAACTGGCCTTTTACATTTTCCCTATGTCCTGCCCACAGCCTTTTAAAATATCCTTTTATTAAACAATACCTACATTATCCTAATTTGAGTGTGTGACCTGTTTCTGCTAGGATTCTGTTTTGATCCTGTTCTGGTTGGGATCCAGAATATCCTCCAAGTTCTCCTGTGCTCAGAGATGTAGCTTTTGGAAGGTGGTTGGAGGATAGGGGCGCTATAGCTGGCTTGCTCTTAGAATGCGGAACCTGGTTGGAGGGGGGCAGCTAGGGCTGTGGCCTTGAAGCGGGGGTGTATCTCCCGTCCCAACTCCTCCCTTCACTCTCTGCTTCCTGGCCGCCAGCAAGTCGCTTTCCCACTGCTCTGCTGTTTCTGACTGGAGCTGGCAACAACCAGTCAAGAGGCTGAGCCAAAAGAAGCCCCTCCTTTAAGCTGCAGCGGGGGGACATTTTGTCCTGGCAGTGAGGCACATGACGAGACAGATCCATTCCTTGGTGTGTATATGTGTGTGTGTGTGTGTGTGTGTGTGTGTGAACTTTGTACACCTCACATTCTGCTTATCTTCATGGGGAAGCACAGAAACTAGAGAGTCATCAGAAGGACTTGAAGAAAGGTCACACACCTGCAGGCCTCCTGCAGTTTCCCTAGCAAGGTGAGGAGAGCGAGCTGCCACAAAACAGGCGGGGATACACGTTAGGGGAGGAGTGGACTCCGAGCTCTACTTGATGGCTACAGAAATCACAGGTGGAACTGCAGAAAGGAAGGCTGTAAAGTAAGGATCACAGTCAATGTTTGGAAAATATTTCCTTAAGTGCAAAAACTGCAATCATTTTATGGGCGGCAGGATGGATAATGTGTTAATGCACAGAACTTCCTCAGTGACCCTACACATCTTCTGCATACAGAACTATGCAACTGCGGGGAACTCAGGAACGACCAACCTACTCATTTTCCAGTGAGAGGCGACTCACTGCCTAGAACCAAGGGCGAACATTTCATTTCTAAATTTTCAGTCAAGCTTCTTACCGTTATTGGGAGGCGGGTATTGTGAGTTTTTTGAGGTTTGGAGTTTGTTATTGTCTCAATTCTCTATTTTTTTTTTTTTGGGGTACCAGGATTCGAACTCAGGACATTGTGCTTGCCAGGCAGGCGCTTGTGCCACTGAGCTATATCCTTGGCCCTCAGTTCTTCTCTAAATATGACCTAAATCAGCCATTAATGAGGAAAACCCAAAGACAATGTGAAAACTCTAAAACACAAAATATGAGAGCTCTGTGACCACGATTATTCCTCTAAAATTAGTGGCCTAAGAAATCAAAATAAGGTTAACATCTAAGTCCAGATTGGTGCTAATGAGAACCATGGAAAAAGTGCTTTCAAGGAGAGTAACAACACTAATTTATGTGGTGCATAAATTGCCTTAGCATATAAAAGTGGCTCAGAAAACATTAACCTCACCATGTAGGGAGTTCAAAGTAAAATGTAGAATGATATTATCTCAATCTCTGAGTTCCAACTTTCAGTCTAGAATTCCACCAAGAATTATCTTTCTCCCTCTATTAAATATGGACAATTGAACAATAGCTAAGCAATAATTTTAATTTAAAAAATAAAGGTGATGAAATAAACACACGGCTCAATGTTTTAGTTTTTTTTTTAAAGAATTCTAAAGCATTTTTTAAAGGAATTAACTCTTTTTCCTTTTTTAATGAAGAAACAGGCCACACCAACCTGCTTTGGCATTTTTGAGAAGCCAAGAATCTGATCCTTTTCTAGACTGCACATACATCTTCTAGTACCAGGACCTTACATTCTAGCCAAAATCTCTCTCACCCTCTCTCCTGTCTCCTCTCTCTTCTCTTCTCTCTCTGCAGAACTCAACTGAACTCAGGACCTCACCAGGCAAATGGTCTATCACTGAGTTCCACCTCTAGCCCTTTTTATTCTGAAACTGGGTCTTGCTAAATTGCCCAGCTTGGCCTTGAACTTGTGATCCTCCTGTCTCAGGCTCCTGAGTAGGTGGCATTATGCTTTATATCTAGATGCCCCCCCCCCCAGCCTCTTGGTTTATAAGTAGGGCTTTAGGGAGATGACTGGAAGAAGACAGTGTGACATTCATAGGGGATTAGTCCACGGGTGAGTTTAAAGCTAAATGTGATGTTGGAAGGTGAAGCCTGTTTGGAGGAGCTGAGTTGCTGGGGGTGTGGCCTGGAAGGGCCCAGCTCCCTCTTCCCCTGGCCTCTCTGCTTCCTGCCACCAGGAACAAATTTCCTGTCAGGCCCCTCTGCTGTGTTGCCCTGGCCTGGAACCAGCCTACTATGTGAAACTTTTACAAACTGTGAGCCAAAATAACCTCTTCTTTGATTTTGGGTGTCAGGTATTGTGTCTCAGTGACAAAAAAGTAACCAAGATGGTGGTATTACAGGCATGCAGCTCTAGTACAAACTTTTCTTAAATAACTTTTGAGGGTCATTCAGTGACTTAGGGCTGTAACTTCCAAAGAGAAGTCTAACTGAAAAAACACGACAGCCTACAAATATTTGAAGAACTACCACATGGAAAAAGGGAAGAGTGATTTCTCTTGCTCAGTTGTCGGAAAGCAAGAAGGAACATTTGGGTAACAAGCTTTCTGACCATAACATTGAAAGTCCTTAAAATTAGTCAACCCTTCTCATTAGTGTGGAGATTCTTAATTTGGGATGCAGACCCTGATGGGAACATTAAAGTGTTAGGGGAGCCCTTGACATTATATGTACAAAGTGGTGGATCTATACTTGTGCATTTTCCCAGAGGTAGAATTCCACTGGCTTCCTTAGAGACTTATGGTGTAAAATGGGCTGCAAAACAATGTGTTAACTCAGCCTGGATGACCAACTTTCCAAGTACTGAAAAGAAGGTCTAAGGTCAATGTTTCAAGTTCTCTGACTCCAGATCCCAGGTAACTGTACCCCTTATGTAGTATGTGTTCAATCCTCTCATTGTCTAAGTCAGCAGTGATTTCCAAGTTGTCCGCTAAGCTTGAGTAGGTGAATTTACTCAGGGCAATAGATTAGAGGGAACATCTATTCTAGTTTTCCTTTGAAGGCGGAAGACGGTATGATGTACATTTTCCTCCTAGTGCTTTCCATGTTAAACAGAAACTGCTACATGAAGTAGTGGATCAACTAACGGGCTGAATGAACAGATGCAGGTCTGGAGCAGAGACAGAGCTTCCCACCAGGGATAGGAGGTGCTCTGACCCTCCGGGGCAGCCCAAGCTGAAAATCAGAAGGCAGATTACATGTGTGGTGTTCTGAGGTGAACTTCACTGGGCACAGGTAAAGACAGAAGTGAAGAACAGAATGGATACTTTGTAATTGGACTCCTAGAGATTTGGAATAGATCCTTGGATGTTCCATCTCCCACAGGGACCCCAAACATTTAGACCTTCTGTAATGAGTTAGCATGGAAATTGTCTTTTGGAGATCAGTTAAGAGCAGAAACAAACCTAGAGCTCTTTGCATTTATCTGATTTCTGCACAAATGCAGAATTTGACATTTAAAGTCAGCGTGTGCCCACTGGGAGAACCCAGCCATTGTGTCCTGGCATCAAAACATCTCCTTTGAAATTAGGATAGTGTGTAAACTCATCCCCTAAGAGCTTTGTAGATCTCTTGCGTTTGTTTCTCAGGCCTACTTGAATTTGCTCTTTTAAATAGGCTGCTTAGGGAGAATACCTGGCACCAATTTAATGAAAAGGGATATCATTAATTTTTTCCTTTAAAAAGGAAGCGTTCCTTTGGGAACACTGACTCTTCATGTATATTAGGTCAGACAAACCAGCCTGACGGTGCGTAGACGGGCTGTTCTAATTGCTTATTGCTGAGCAGCCACACAGACCTTTCTGGACGGGGGATAAAGAAAATGGGATTGAGTTGGTGGGGGCTCTAAGTTTTCCGTATACTGATTAGATGGTTAATGAAACACAACACCCCGTGTTTTCCTGTTACACAAACTGCAGACATAGAAAACACCAACAAATTGATCCCACTCCTAACCGAAAGATGGAGTCAGGGAGAGGAAGGAAAGTGAAAGGGGAAGTAAAAAGAATTAAGATGTGTTGCATACATGTACTGACTCCCCACAATGTGTGTAATCCTCACCACAAACACAAACTGCTGAAAACAGTTGGCCCCACTCTGCATAAATGCAGCAAAGACTCAAGGTGGTAGTCTCTTGAGACCCGCAGTGGCATTAGAAGGAAACCAAGTGACAGTTATAGAAATCTTAACACACGCCAAAAGACTTGACATTTGTATGGAATGGAGGAGGGGTTGTTGACTTGGAATTGTACTCACCACTGTCAAAGGTGATTCTCAGTGGAGGAGTGAGAAAGTGCAGTGGCAGCTGCTAAACATTATTAGCTGCTAAATGTGGAGCAGGTTCAAGTCTATGTACCGTAAGATCATACGTGGAGTTTTGTTTTAAAGACCAGTCTTGACCCATAGTCCTCTTAGAGTCACCAAAGCCTACCCCTCCCTCCCAGCTTGTCACCTTCCCTCTCAAGAACCTAGACATGTAGACGACAGAACAGACATTTAATATCATAAACAGTTTAGACCAGGCAAGGTGGCGCACATCTTAATCTCAGCATTTGGGAGTCTAAGGCAAGAGGGTGGCAAGTTTAAGGCTAGCTTGGGCTATATAGAAAGACCCTGTCAGAAAAAAAAACCCTTGAGTACAAATGGGGGAAATGTGGGACTGGAGGGGTTTGAGGGTTTAGGGGTATTTCACAGACCAACGCTCTGGTCTGAGGCTAAATGTGTGACTTGAAGCAGGAGGTGAAGATGTCATTATGAATTGTTCTAGTTTAGGAGGAAATTATAAGCTCATTTAACAGCCACTGTTTACTCTGAAGTTCTCCCTCCTGTCATAACCCCAGCTACACACTAGATTCATAGTTTAATAAGAAATATATCTGTTCTTTAAAAGGTGAATTAATTGAAATGTAACAGCAGTCCAAATTAAACATAATACTAAACCTAATCACCATGGTTGTTATGTCCTCTTTTCTCTTCTCCTGCCTTTGAGAGAATACAGTCCATGAAGCCGCGTATGATTATATGCCTATAATCCCAGCACCCTGGGAGGCTCAGGCAGGAGGATCACAAGTTCAAGGGTAGGCTCAGCAATTTAACGACTTAGTGAGACCTTGCCTGAACATGTAAAAAAACAGTTGGAGATATAGCTCAGTGAGAAGACCCAGGGTCTAATCCCTAGTACTGGAGGGGAAGGGGAGATAGAGCCCTTGAAATCCTAAACTCTGACCAATGAAAGAACAGTCAACTTAAATATAATATAATAGGCTTCATGGTCTACAGCCAAACATGGAGCTAATTGGTCAACCCTTTAAGGCTTCTATTTTCCCCTGTTCTTTTATAGAACAGAGAAGAAAATAGACTTAAAAAGGTAAAAAGACCATCTAAGGAATCCTCAATCCTTGGGCCGGAAAGCAGGTCCAAGCTACCACTTCCTCTATGTCTCCTGAGAAGTCAGCTCTGAGCTGGGTTCAAGCTCTTGGTTGACCTATTAAATGCAGTTTCCTGGGTTATAAGATGAGTTCCACAAGAGAATCTCCAAGACCTCTATAATCTTAAATCTCAATAGATCTGGCTACGTATGCTTGGGAGAGGACTTACTCAAAACACAATAAAACATTCCTACAAGTAATAAGGATAAGCTCACACTCACCAAACTTCTACCGAATGCTGACCATGTGAAGTACTATGTCAGGCACTTTACATGCATACAGACATAGTTTTATTGCTCCTCTTTTAGACATGAGGAAAAAGAGGCACAAGGAGGTTAAGTAATTTGCCCAAAGTCACAAAGCTCTTAGAGAGACACAGCTGGGATGTAAATTCAGTTTGACTCCAAAGCCTCCTCTGCCACAGTGTCCATCTTCAGCCATGTAGACACCTCTTCTCTTTGAGAGCTTTGAAGTGGGAACAACCCAGATGGCCAGCAACAGAGGAGGACTGATGAACTGTGGTCTCTTCCTGAGCTGGGATACTATTTAGCAGTGAAAAGAACTCAGTCTTAAAAGTACAATGCTAAAAGAAAAACAAAAACAGAAGTAAAGGCTGACACCAAAGAATACAAGAGTACAGTTCTCAGGTGTGGGCTGAGCTTTTGTGACTCTTAAAACTCAAGACCAAGAAAACAACACACTTTTTAACTGAGCAGATCTAAATCGACATCTTACCAAAGAAGATAATGTGCGTGGCAAATAAGCATATGAAAGGATGTTTAACATCATGGGTCATCAGGGAATAGTAAATTTAAATAATAATGAGATTCAAAATGGTAAAAATCCAAGACATTGACAATATCAAATGCTGGTCAGAATTTGTAGTAAAAAAATAAAATTTAAAAAACCCTCATTACTGCTTGGATCAAAAAAAATGCACAGGCACTTTGGAAGATAGTTTAGCAGGCTTACAAAGCTAAACATATGCTGGGTACCATGGCACATGGCAATAATCCCAGCTACTTAGGGGGCTGAGGCAGGAGGATTGCAAGTTCAAGGTCAACCTAGGCAATTTATGAGACCCGTTCAAAAAACAAAATTTAAAAATGGCTAGTGATATGACTCAGCAGTAGAGTGCTAGCATGCATGAGGCCCTGGGTTCAATCACCAGCACCAGAAAAAATACGAGTAACACACAACAACCAAAATAAAAAGGCTAAACATGCGCTTGCTATACAATCCAACAACTGTTTTCCTGGCTATTAACCCAAATGAGTTGAAAATGTATACCTGTATCAAACCCTGCATGTGAATTTTTGTTTTGTTTTGTTTTGTTTTTTTCCGGTACCGGGAATCAAACTCACGACCTTGCACTTGACAGACAGGCGCTGTGCCACTGAGCTAAATCCCCAGTCCCCTGCATGTGAATGTTTACAGGAGTTTTATTTAATGATTGCCTAAATGTAGAAGCCATCAAGATGCCCTTCCGTAGGTGAATGAATAAACTGTAGTAACTCATATAGTGAAATAGTATTCAGCAATAATGAGAAATGAGCTATTGTCATAAAAAACACAGAAGAATATAAAATGCATATTGCTATGTTGAAGAAGTCAGTCTGAAAAGGCTATATCCTGGGTGATTCCAACAACAGAATATTCTAGAAGTGATGGCGAACCTTTTAGAGCTTTCCATTATAAAACAGCTCTCCGCAGCACAGGTGCCCAAGGTTCACCACCACTGTCCTAGAAGGAGCAAAACAGTGGAGACAGTAAAAAAACAAACCAAAACAAAAGCCTAAATAAATAAAAATCTACGGTTCCTTGAGGCTTGTGGTAGGAGGGAGGGATGCATAGGTAGAAGTAGATAGAACAGGTAGAATTAAGGCCAGTGACACTGTGCTATATTATCCTCTGAGAGTGGATACATGTCATTTCCTATTTGCCAAAACACGGAATGCAGAGCACAAAGAGTGAACCATAAAGTCAGATGCAGACTACAGACTTTATAGTTAGTAATAATGTATCAGTGTTGGCTTACCAATTCTAATGAGCCACACTAATACAAGATTTTTGTTCGCTTGCTTGTTTTGGTCTTGCTAGAGATTGAATCCAGGGCCTCCTGCGTGCTAAGCAGAGGCCTGAAGACACTCCCAGTCCCTGCAGGGTGTTGATAACAGGGGAAACCGGGAGAGGGACAGAGCGAAAGACATAGAATCTCCGTACTTTCGGCTTCTTATTTCCAGAAACCAAAAACTACTACAGTAAATGAAGTTATTAATTAAAAAAATTATTACACCCAATCTTGGAAAAAAAGGTGAAAAGAAGAAAACTCACTCCACTCCTACCATGAAACAGCTGTATATTTAATTTTAAAGTTGAAAGAGTTCTTTAAAATGAAATAAACTAGGTAGCTAGGTTAACAGGGCAGTATGTACATTGTGTGCTGTTTCAATTACATAAAAAAAAAAAAAAAAAAAGAATTCAAAAATGAAATTTCTTTAGGCACATTTTACAGCCATGCCATCAACGTCCAATTCTGGAAGCCACGTGCACTGGCTCTGCTCACACCCTGCCGCCCCAGCGTTGTTTGGCAGCTGTACTCCTGATGTCCTGGGCCCACGCCAGACCCAACTTGGCGGCTGCAAAAAGTGCATCCTGACCTAATCCATGCAGGAGAGCACCAGGAACTTTCTCAGACACATTTGCAGGAGCAATCGAAGCAGAAAGGATGTCACAAACAAGCCAGCTTTGCAACACGCCTTAGTGCGCCGCAGGGGGGAGAAGAGACTGCGCGGGACTTCTCTCCGGGTCTGTGGCCGCAGGGCTGGTGGCTGGCATGTGATCTCCGTGGCTTCTCGAAACCCACTCTCTCCACCGCCGCTACTTTCTCCTCCGGCTTCTCCTAGCCGGCACCAGTCAGAAGCTACAACTGATTCTACCAGCAGAGCAGCGGATGCAGCACCAGTCTTTGTGAACTGTATCCTTTCTCTAGCTCTGAAATTTCAGGGGGAATATGAACCCACAATAAATCTTTTCCTCTCTGTAGACGTCCTACACAATTCCTCTAGGGAGCTCCGGTTTTGGACCATAGCCTCACTGGATATTAACCACAAGAATACACTCGATGTCCCAAGCACTTATTTGGCATTCTCTCAAGTTACAAAAGAAAGCAAAACACAATCAAACAAACCAAAAATCCAGATCCAGTAAAAATAACAAAGTCCTTAAGCAAAATATGAAAAGTGTATGATTAATAATAGTGAGGCTAAATTAGAAATTGCATTTGGGACACAGAGAACCTCAATCCCATCTCTTCCTTCTTCCATCCCTCTACTGTCAGGCTCACCAGCCTCAAATGCACGCTTCCTTCCACTGGCCTTGCTTCTTGTTTTGCAAAATTCCCAGGCAATGAGCACTATGGCAATAGCATGCATAGGTGAGATGTGAAAATATTCAGGTCTGGTGGAGTTTAGAGTAATTTCATCATTTGGGGGGTGATACAGCAATCTGGCTGGCAGTGGTACTGTACTTTATGAAAAAGAAATAAGTTCTTAAAAGCAGTTGCTTCCAATAATTTTAGAAATTAAATATTGTGTAGACTCTTTAGAAGTTTGGAAAATTCTCCTCCAGCACAGCAAAGTGTCAAGTAAATGTAACTTTGTTCTTCACAGCTTCTTGAGAATTTAACAAGACCACTTGAGATAAAGCAGGACCCTGCAAATACCAACACGCTTGAATTGCATTAGTCTCTGAAGCAAGTTGTAATTCACTTCCTGGCCCTGTGGTTGACATATAATAGGTGCTCAGTAAATGCTTGTTGAATGAATGAGCAGAATAAGAGGGAGTGAAGCCCACTCTCTCTAAGTCAATATAGTGTCGCTGGGCTGGGGCACCTAGAATGGTGGTTCTTAAAGGAAAGTCACCACGCCAGCAGGATCTTATCCCCTCACCCCCACAGAACTGGAAATTATAGGCTGGGTTTAGCAAGCTGTATTCCACCAAGTCCTCCAGGTCATCCTGATGCCCACTGACAGCTGAGAACCACAATCCAAAAAGATTCCTTTGCAAAGAGGTGCTTTTTCCTACTAAAGCGAAGAACCCTGCTCCTGTAATTCCTTTGCCATCTCACTGAGAAAACTCCCAAGACCAAAACTTTACCAAATCTTTCTCCTCCCTCCCTCCCTCCCTCCCTTCCTTCTTCCCTTCCTTCTTTTCAATGCTGGGGACAGAGTCCAGGGCCTTGCACGTGTTTTCCTACAGAGTCACACTCCCAGCCGCGCCAAGTCTTACTCACGAACCATTAAGGTGGATTCAGTGTCACACAGGCAAGAAGAGATGTTCTCAGCCCTGCGCGGTCTAAACCAGCAGGAATTCAGAATCCTGGAGACTGCCCACAAATGCAGACATAGTGGCTTGTGCGTGGCATTCAGTATTGGAACTGGGTAAGAGGCAGAAGAGGCCCAGGAGCCTTCCCTCTGCCTGGACTCTGGTTTCCCTGCGCTTTCCCATGAGCGATTATGTGGGCCTTAAGATGCCCTCCTGGGAACACACTGTCCTGTCGAGGGACCCCGTGACGAGAACAGCATTGCTGTTTGGCGAGCCATTCGCCACCTCTTCCCAACACAGGCAGCCAGTGTGCCAACTCCGTGGCATGAACTGAAGCCGCACTCTTGCCTGATAGAGTGATCTAATTTAAACAAAACTTTTGCCCAAACTGAGCTCAGCTTCTAGCATTACTGTAGAGGGCAAATTATCCCAGTTTGCCGGGGACTGTCTCTAGTGTTAGACTAAAAATCTCACACATTGAAACAAAATCTTTCTGTCCTGGAGAAACGGAATTTGGGCAGACCAGGATGAAGAATACCAAGGATAAAATATATCCTAAGCTTCCCTTCTGATAGCTAACCTGATTTGCTGCTATGGGTGACAAAAAGTTAGCTCTGAGAATCTAGAAAGGCAATGGAAAATGACAAAGTACACGGCACCAACACAGTAGCCGGTTAAAAAACGTATGCGTGATTTCTTCAGTGGCTGTTGGGTAGACAGGTGACAGAAACTCGAAGCCACAGCACTAAAGCCCAGTGCCACACACGTGTTCCCTGGTTGCTCTCACCAGACCCTGACACTGTTTACTGCCAGCCACGACCCCTCAGGAGCTGGGTAAAATACCACTTGCTCCTCAGCATCTCAAAAATTTAAGCTGCAGTGTTATTAAAGTTACTATTAGCAAGTACAACAATCTTTTGACCTTCTTAACGCAATAGGATTAAGGTGTGCTCCCAGTAATGAGAGATAATCAAGAGCAGAGCCCCTCACTAGTTGAAGTCTAACAGGAAATCCAGGGGCAGGCAGCAGGTCACAGAGTTAAACTTCACCCTCAGGAAATGTAAGTCAAGCCTCCGGCACCTAAAGTGGGTAACACACACATGGGAATTCCTGCCCTCTCCTTGCGGGTTATTTCCACAGCCCCCGGCCCACCCAAAGGAGAACAAGAAACGAAGAAGGAAAAGAAAAATACATGAGCCCTGTGCTGAGAGACAGCACAGAACCCAGCACATGAACTGAAAGTTGCCACGGCTGAAGGCCACTTCATTCAAGGGTCGGTGGTCTCCGGCGATAGCTTTGCCTTGCAGTCCAGTGTGATCTCTGTTACAATCACACCCCAGATACTAAGAATAGGAATTGAAATTGGTACATCCTGGTGTGAAAGGCGGGTTAGAGGTCTTAGAAAGTGTCCACTCTTACATAGACTATCTCAGTTCTGGATGATGACTAAAGTTGTTCTCAAGCCCGAGGCTGGAGGCTTGCTTTGAAAACATAACTCACATCATGGCACTCCTGTGCTCAAAACATACATTGGATCCTCACTTCAGCGAGACTACACCCTCGCTATCCCAAACGGAGACCGGGGCCAAACCCTGAGCAGCCCCAGAAACTCCTTAGAGCTGCAGCGCCCAGAGTCTCCTATTCACAGCCTTCATCTCAGCCAGGGCAGAGGGCGATTTAGGGCATTAACAAGCCCAGACCCGCACTGCCCAGCTCCCCGCTCCCCACAGTCTCCCCTAGGCGCTCTCAGCCCCAGTCACGGGTTTCTTTCTGCTCCTCAGCTATTTCTGGCTCTCAGGGCTCCCGAGGCTCCTCAGGGCTTGGCCTCAGCTGTTTCCCTCCCTGGAAGTCACACAATGAGCTAGCTCATTGTCATCAAGCCTTGACCCAGGCTGAAGCAGGACAGAACAAATAAAACTAGGTCAAAAAGAGACAAGGAGGGACTGGGGATATAGCTCAGTGGTACAGTGCCTGCCTGTCAAGCCTGAGGCCTGAGTTTGAGTCCCGCTACCCACACACACAGGGACAAGGAAATCAAGATCTTAAAACTGTACTTTTAAGAAAAACTGCCACTATATATATATATATGTATGAATTATACCAATAAACTTAATTTAAAAACTCAAAAAATAAAATACAATACAGACAAACTTGTCCTAAAAAAGGGTGAGTTAAATTTTTACATTTCAGCCTTGGGGACCTCAGAGATTCAGCCTGGTGACAAAACCTTGAACTCTCAATGAAGTCACCCTGATCACCTCCTTAAAAATATACACATGGGCCACTCCTCATCCCTCTTGCTGTGCCTTCTCCCCATGATGCTTGCACTTCTGACATCCCATAGCTTGCTCTTTCTTTTTCTTTCTTTCTTTCTTTCTTTCTTTCTTTCTTTCTTTCTTTCTTTCTTCCTTTCTTTGTTTCTCTCTCTCCCTTCCTCCTTCCCTCTCTGCTCTTTCTTTCCTTCTCTCTCTGTTTTTCACTGTACCGAGGGCCTACACACTTAGCTCTATCTCCAGCCTTCATTCTATTTTACTTCATTTGCTATTGAGGCTGGGCTGCAACTTGCCATCCTCCTGCCTCAGCCTCCCACAGTGCTGGGATTACAGGAGTGTGCTACCATACCCTGCTGAGTTATTTTATTTATTATGGGTGTTGTTTTTCATTTGTCTCTGTCTGCCAGAGTATAGCATCGTGTGAGCAGGAATTTGACCATGTTGTTTACTCTTGTCACTGGTCCCCAACAGGATTAGTAAAGAAACTCAGTGATCTCATTTAGAGTAAGAAGTTTCGAAAAGGTCAATTTGATATTGGCACAGCTCCCAAGTGCATGATCATCTTTACAGTAATTTCTTGTTATTGTAGTTTACAAAAGTATCAAACTGTGCAAACTGGAAAACAATCAACTGGGGCAAAAAAAGATGATTTTACAAAACAATTTGAAAAGTACTGGCCAAGGATGTTTTCAGGCACTTAGTAACAGTCCATAATTATTTTTAATAAATAAAGAGAAGAACAAATGCCTAGCAAATAAATGTTCACATAGTAAAATTGAGGACCAAGTCTATATACATTCCTGTCAGTCCTATTACATAATTTAACTGGGTGGATTAGTGGCAAAGTGGTTTGTGTTATGCACTTCCTAGGTATGCTGTATTTTTCTCTGTGTGAGAGATGAATCAGCACACATAGGCCAGCTGGGGACACTTCTGACCCTCTGGCTAAAGGGGCAGACAGCCAGGTCTGAGTCCCATGTACAGACTCCTCTGCATGGCTTCTCTGAGCAGAGCTTGTGACTGGCAGCTTTAGATCAGTTCCCAGCCCCTCACCCACCCAGGGTCCCTCAAGAACAGTGAAGTTAGTCTCACTACAAGTTAGGAGGCAAACCTGCTGGAAGTTAGTATGTGTCTGCTTTTTAAAGGTCACAGCTGGTGTGGTGGTCCATACCTGTAATACCAGTACTCAAGAAGCTGAGGCAGGAAGATCATCATCACCAGTTCAAG
Source organism: Chinchilla lanigera (assembly GCF_000276665.1). NCBI lineage: Eukaryota > Metazoa > Chordata > Mammalia > Rodentia > Chinchillidae > Chinchilla > Chinchilla lanigera. The sequence goes on from NW_004955449.1 coordinate 4,206,970, forward strand.
GTCAGCCTGGACTACGTAGTAAGAGTCTCAACATACGTACATACCAACATACATACACACATACATCACAATGCTTTCCTTTGGCCTCCCAATAAAACAATGAAATAATGAATCATTTAAGGCAAATAATGAAACACACAGCCCTAACTTGCTAAAATGTCTCTAGAAGATACTCTCTTGTTTCTATAACTGATAATATGAACAAAACAAAATTTTTTGTCAATTCACCTTTGTTGCTTTCTAAGGGAAATTTGGCTCAGATGTAATATTTTTTTCCTGTCTAAACTTTCTTTCCTTCCCCGCTACCCAAAACATCAGCAATAAAATGAAACAGCTTGGATTATCATAATTTGTTCCACTAGTACATGATATCTGTTTGGGGGTGACCAGGAGACAATGTATTTTGTTCTGGGATTATTAAAAATACATTTAAATTTTTCTCTAACTTGTATATTCAAGTACAGTTTCATTCCATTCTTGTTTCAATTATATTTCATCACAGCTTTGGAGGCTCAAGAATTCAAAAACCTAAGCCTGGAGCTGGGGCTGCAGCTCAGCGGTAGATCCCAGGCAATGTAAAGTCCTGGCCCCATCCTCACCAAGAATCCTGGGGAAGTAGCTCAGCATTAGAGCATTTGCCTAACATGCACAAAGCTCTGGGTTCAATCACCAAGACTGTAAAACTAAATAAAGAAAAACAAAAAGAGCCTAGCCTAAACTGTAAGAGGAAAATTTATAACTGTGTAGCCATGATCCCAGAGAGTTTACAAGCTACATGAAAATAACTACAATACAAGGTAGGATGAGGTTAAGGACTATGTTCAAAGCCAAAGGCCACAGAACCAGGTGGGAAAGGCCACATAGGGCAGAAGGACAGCATGAACAAAGTCACAAAGGAGAGAAAGAACTTCCCAGGCACGTCAGGGAATAGAGAACAGCTTAGGGAATCTGAACTATGGAAAGAGAAAGAGACATCAAAGAAAGTAGAGTTAGAAAGGAAGATTAGGACCAGAGCAGAGAAAGCCTTGACTGTCAAGTATAGAGGCTTAGTGTGGATGCTGGGGTGCTGGGGATGGAGGCAATGAACTGTTGTGCTCAGGTTATGCTTAGGAAAAGCTTCTTAGGCTTCTGTGCAGAACAGAAGTTGAAAGAGAAAAAGAATAGGGGGGCACTTAGGATGCTTCTTGAGTCATCTGTAAGAAAATCATAATGTTAATTGAAATGAATCAGACACACAAGCTTAACTATCACATGGTTTCTTTTATACAAGAAACCCAAAATATAAAGAGCAAAATAAAAGATAGATAACAGAAAGGAGGCAGATACAACTTTCTCAAATGGAAAGGGGACCAAGAGACAGAGGGAGGAAAGATGGAGAGGAAGGGAAAAGGATGAAAAGAGGAATTATGATGTGCTGTGTACATGTACCAACTCCACACAGGAAATGTAAACATCGTGTACTGCAAATGTGTACTCAAAACAAATAAATAAACAAATAAGTAAAACGAGTTCACAGCTAAAAAGAAAAAGAATGTAAGGGAAAGTAACCATCAGGGTGACAGTAAAAAATGGTTTTGAATGGAAAGAAGGGGCAGTTGTGAAAGGAAGAGCCTAAGAGCCATTTGTGCAAAGTCCCCAGTAAGTTTAACGTTAGAGGCTATTTTTCTAAAGCCTGGAAAGATGATCTTAATCCAACCTAATGTTTTCTACTTTAATAGCTGTTAATTGAAATGGAGTACATTCTTTATTCTTTGAATTATTCCACCACAGTATAGTACCTTACAGTAAGAGCTTTATCTCCTGCTCTATTAGTCATAGATTTGTATAATTTTATCAATATATAATACCCACCATAGCCACTAACATGTGATGAATGTTTTCTGTGAACCAGGCACTATGCTGTGCCTTTCACTGACACCGGCACATTTAATCCACCACACAACTCTCAGTTTATATGTGCAGGCACTGGAGTAAAATATTACCTACCCTGATTAACACTACCCAGAGGAGCAGAGATTTGAACCCAGGCAGGCCTGACTCCAGAACCTGTTCCTTTAGCTATTCAGCTGTACTTTATTTTTCTTTTCAGGAATTACACATATGTTAAAGATGACTGCCACAATAGAACAAAGACCACATGAGATAAACAGTAAGATGATAAATCAAAACATGTCAATAATTACATTAAATATAAATGTGCTAAAACCCAAAATAAAAGATAGAGATTGCCTATTTGGATAGACAAAAATACCAAGCAAATTCTTGCATAATGGATTCTCCCCTTCCACACTGTGTTTTCCCTAAATCCTTTTCCTCATTGTTCTATTCCTACTTCTGCCTCACTATGGTCTTACTCCTCAACACTGTCTGGTTACTAGGACACGGTGCCTGTGGTAGGTCTATTACTTGCTGCGTATCACTGTAAAAGGGTCTGCTATAAGAGATTCATCCTCTGGCTTCTCTAAGAGTTTAAATTCCATGTGAACTGAAGACATAACACATTTACTCTGCATTTCCCACTTCATATTGTAGTGCTTTATCATATAAAAACAGGCCAGAAAGAAATATGGATAGACTTGAGAAATGACTTTATCTTTCAGAAAAATGTATGATTTTGTCATTGAGTGTAATATCAATACTTAAACTGAAAGGTTTTTATCCTTGGAAAAGTCCACACAATCCTAGTCTCTTCTGGTTCATAAATATTTTTATAATCTGTTTTCTTTATTTTGTCTTCCAAAAGAACCAACAATTATAGCCACCTACAAGCCTGAAACAGACTTCTACCATATTCAATAGCAGGAATTTAGAAAAAGGACCAAAAACACTCATTTCCCAAGGTGTGTGGCAAGATAGCTGTCCACCTGCTGAAAGAATGGCTTCATGGCCCAAACACAGAACTAGCTTCTAAATCCATATGCTTTTCCAACCCCAAGATTTTGGCCCTGAGCAACCTGCTCCTGTAAATCTTTTTACCTTTCCTTTAACAAAATTAAGTTTTAGAAGCCTTCTAATTTGAGGTTCTTCCAAAGACTGGGAAAAGTAGGGACAGTGATATGCATTATCTTCCCTCAGAAATGTAAAGTTAAAAGGCATGAGCAAGCAGTAACTTTATCTTTAGTGCAAGTTTTGCTTCTAGCCTTTATGGCTTCCCAAACCCAAACTTTCTGCTAACATTACTATTTCATTGAGTCCTGCCTTATAGATAGTCCTACACAACGAATTCACTAAAAGGTACACAAACATGCAGATGGAAGAAGCAGCATTGGATTCCACTCATCCTTCTTACCAGGTTTACAAGAGGCTTCCTGGGGGCTCAGTCCTTGGGCATCTGTGGCAGCATGACCTGTCTGAGATGATGCATCAGTCCCGGCAAGTGAGCTCTTAGAAAGAACCAGTAAGAAAAACATTATTTTTATCCTCTGATGAAGCAGCCTTAAAGTCGTGGCTCCATTAAACTAAGGGCCCCTTAGCCCTCTAAGGGGAAGAGGGTAAGTGTACTGGTCCATTTATATGCAGTGCCCATCTCCCCCAGAATTAAGTGAAGGTCCCCTCCTAAGGGCAATTAAAAGCAAAGTCTCAACACCTTCTGCTTCATTCATTTATTTCTTCCTCTGCACAAGTTAACCTAGCCCCCTCTTAAATTAATTATAATCCAGAACAGAAAACAGCCATATGCTGATTTTTACCTTTACTTAATTTTTATCAAGAAAGAAACAAGAAAACCTATAGGAAGGTATTAATCTACTTAACATTTCTAAGTACATCATCCAAAGGATTTTGTTTTTTTTAATCTTACATATGCTCAGCAGAGTTACTGGCAAAAACTGTACATTTTCTTCATTTCATCCTTTCAACATCAAATAGTAGGCAGCAAAAATTGGATCAGACTTCAAAGCCTGCTGTGGGCTCCAAGTCACAGAGAGACGCCTCCATTTCACATATTGAATTCGAGCAGGATATCAAAGTGCTACCAAAGAACCTCGGGTCCTTACTCAGAAAGAGGCTCTACCATCTGCGGAGTGGAGTGCTCACACAGATCACCTCAGGGAGCAGCTAGCATTTATTCTCAGCAGCATATTTCCAGGCTTTTGATTCTCCTCTTCACTGTACCTCCCTGGCTCTCTCCTGAACCAGAGTTCTTTAGCAGGCTGGGCTTTTGTCTCAAAGACTTCAAAATACCACTAACAGGTTCATGTTTAGATGGCCCAGCCAGGCAGCCACAGGCTTTGGGGCATGACATGGACAGTTCTGAAGGCAGAGAGTGGGGGTTCTTTGAAATAAGATGTCCAGCTACCTTATAAGCATGTCCTGCGAAGACATCACGCCCTCTTGGAGAACTCTGGACTTGTAAATGCCTGAAAAAGTAACAATAATTTTTAAAAGGCTTTAAAATGATAGTCAAAAAAAAAAAAAAGATGATTGTTTTCCTCCAAAGAAGTACAATATATACCGTTTTCTTGGTACCCAAGCCAGTGCTTGGTCTCCAGGCCACTGTCACCATAAACAAATGCACATCCCGGTCACTGTTGCTCCTCTGTGTTACAACACATCCACAGTGTGCCTGAGGCCCTAGGTCCGAGGAAACTGACCCTGCAAAGCTGTGGGATTGAGTTTGGGGTACTGAGCATTATCAGGCCTCCACAAACTTCCCCAAGAAGACAAAAAAATTGAAAGACCACATGGCCTATCCCACCACTTTCATTGCTCAAGAATTTAAAAGAGGTTCTGAAGTCAAATGCTTGGGAATGCCACAAGGTACATAGCTTGAGAGGATTCCTAACTTCAGGAATACTCTTTTAACAATCACAAGATACATTTATGGAACTTTACCGTGGAAGCACGGGCTGATGCAGGGTGTCCCGAGGTCAATGGACCAGGAAGTTTACAGTGGTAAGCAATTACCATCTGGTGAAATATTAATTATTCATGGAACAAAGTTTGGAAGAATCAATTGTGCTTGATCAAACATGTAATTGTGTTTGATCAAGCACAATTAAAATAGTAGCATGCTATTTACACACAATTAAAATAGTAGCTTCTCTAAAAATGCCTTTCAGATGGAACCCAGCAGAGAGGAAAGAAAAAGGTGAGCTGCCTCAGCATCCTTGAACACACATGCCTGCAAACCACACACACATGTTTGTGCACACTACACACAGCCATGCTCACATATACACAAAAACAAAAACTATGGGACTGGATAATTATTCTATAGCATCCTGGGTTCTCACCTTTCTCATGTATACAATGAAGAAATTCAGATAAGTTATTCCTAAGGTCTCTTCCACTACATTAACCATCTTATTTTTTACTTAAACTGACAAATTCATTTCACTATTTGTGAGCCCTTTGTGGATATTATCTTCAAAATGCATCTACATATAATAGCTTGTAAGCAATATGCCTATTAAAAATATCACATCAATACCTGCAAGGAAAGGACTATAATAAGACATTTATTTGTGTCCATATTTATCATGTCTCCCACAGTGGAAAGTAAGCTCAATGAATCGGGCCCTGGGATTGCTTTTTGCACATTCTGTATCAGCATCTAGCCCAGTGCCTATTGCTGAGTGCTCAATAAATATTAGACAATTTCAGTGGACTCCCAAGATATGAGGTGATCTGTAATAACACCCTTGAAATTAAAATTAACTGGTAGTAATATATAGCACTTCATATTTTTAAAAAATGCTTTTAAGAATCTAGTGAGAGCCTCACACCGTTTGAGCCAAGCACTTTAACTACTACACAGATGAAGAAACTGAGGTTCAGAGAGGTCAAGGGATTTTTCCCAGGTACCATAATGAATAAATACCAGGGAAAGGTAAGACTTTGACCCATGTTTCTCTGGCTCCAAGTTCTCTGAACCGTGATGCCCCCAGAGATGTTCCTCAGTCTCTGAGCATCAGCCCAAGGGGCCTCCCTATGTCCAGCCTAAGCAAGTCCCAGGGGCCGTATGACACTTATAGGACAGGTGCATTCCAAGCTATACTGGGAGGCCTGATAAGCTTTGGGGGAAAATCCCAGGAAATGAATTTGGCTGTTCACTTACTACTTACTCTGCAAACCCTACCTTTTCTGTCCCCTAAAAGAGATTTGAAACTCTTGAGTACTCTACTTTTAAGACCCATAGACAATTCAGATGCCTTCCAACTCTTGCTGTGGAATCACTGAGCCACCTGTCTCTCTCCTCATTTAAGCCTTTCGAAGGATCTGAGGCAGCTCAATATAATGTTCATATGTGTTGCTTGGCTTGAAAAGACAAGCTGTACTGTGGTGGTAAGGGAATAGTGCCCATAGGCAAGTAGATTAGAAAATATTTCGTTACACAAAGTTAAGCGGGATTCTTTCCTGAGAAGCTTTCCAGAACCATGATAACATATCAACAAAACTCCAGGAGAGGAAAAGAACAGGAAACCATTCCTAGACCTTAACAGCAGCCCCTTCTCCTGTGGAGTACCCTGAAGGACTCCTGGTTCTCAGGACACACCTCGGGAAACACTGACCTGAGCAGTTCTTTTCAGAATAAATTTTAATTTGCTTTTTAAGAAACAATACAAGTCAGTTTTCATCAAAAGTTTAATTGCCTCAAATTCCTTTTCAGTGATTTCATTAGGCTCTTTCACCACACACACATACACGAGAATGTTAGCAAGTGGACAGCACTCCGCAGTGCACCACCAACCATATACGAAAAGCACAATAACAAAAATCATTCTTATTGCATACATGCGTGCCACCAGGCACCAGGCAAAAAGTATGTGCACAGTTTTCCCATGTAATACAAGCAATAGGATGTGGATTGATTATGAATTTGTTATTTTGCTGTTGTTTTGCTTTTTTGGGTGTAGCAGGGCAGTCTACCACTCAGCTGTATTCCCAGCCCCTCCCTCCCCTGCTTTTGAAACAAGGTCTCATTAAAATCTTGACCTTGGTGGGACTTGACCTTGTGATCCTGTTGCTTCAGCCACTGAAAGAGCTAGGATTACAGATGTGCCCCACTCTGCCCAGCTAATTGATTCTGTTCTTAGACTCATTTTTACAGATGAGGGAGTTAAGGATCAGGAAGCTAATGACTTGCCTCATACCATAACTGGTAAGCAGCATAGCATAAGACCTGCACACTCTGGAAAAGGAAATGCGAAGGGGAAATTGTGGATTCAGGCAAGGATTTTCAATTGCTGATAAAATGATCAGACAAGCGGTTGATGGGGACCGAGACCATATGGTGCCAAAGTACTACCATACAGATGCTCCCTTTCAGGGCACAAGAAGAACAATCCACATGGGGAAATCAGAAGGCCAACATTTTAATCCAGTGCTGAGTCTCAGGACCACTAATGCCAAGACAACATTGTCTTGGGAGGCAGACACCTTGAAGTACTCAATACTCCTTGGTATGTATTTTTTTTTCCTTTCAGTCAAAACATTGAACCTGAATCTAACTGGGACTTTAGATCTATCTTACAGTTTACACAAAACACAGGGCGCAGAAGGATACAAGGAAGCAGGCAGATAAATACACCAGGGCAGCTAAATTAGAGGATAATCTGTCCAATCTCTTAAAAAGTCAGTGTCATGAAAACCAGGACTAAGACATACAATTGGATATAAATGGACACTCTCATTAGATCCTGACTTGGACAGTTACTCCTAGGATAATTGGGAAAATTTGACTATGCATTGATATTAGACAAACATAGGAAATTATTCATTTTTAAAGTGTGATTCTATTTTTCAACGTGGTGGAAACTTAAAAATAAGTGTCCTCTGTCTTTCTTAGGAAACACAGGCTAAGGGGCAGAAGCGGTGAATCTGGTTATCAAAGGGTGGTGAACAGGACCTAGCTCCAGGACGCCCTGGTCTCTCAGAAGCGGAACTAAAGTCTAAGCAGATCGCCTCCAGGGCTCAGCTGCTTGGCTCAAGTCTGTGCACTGAACTGCGCATTGCAGGGGGGAAAGGAAACTCTCACCGTTGAGAAGCCTTCTGCTGGGCATCTGCCCTGAAAAAGCCCCCAAAGGAAACCCACATCTAATTCTCGCTTAAACCCCAAACCCCATGTGACCGGATGAGGGGCGGGGAGGATGCTGGCTCCTGAGTAGCTGCCACTGGGAAGGCTCAGCCCCTCGCTTCCTCCACAGCAAAGACCACGAGGCCAGCTGGCTCTGTCATGCCGCGCTGGCGACACTAGGTGAAGCCACCGTGGTCCAGGGACTGGAACTCAGCTTCACAGGCTCCGAGATTAAATTTGTCAGTTCACTGAGGGATGATGCTTTTGGGGGGAGCTGAGCTATACCACGCAAACTCAGCAAAGCCGTACTGTAAAAGTACAGCGCCAGCGTGGGATTTTGCAAGGAGTAGTAGGCTCTGGATTGTACTTGTTCCCTCACTGCCAGATTTTTTTATGTACTTGGGAGAGCAAATTACCCAGTGGAATTAGAGCCAGCAAGAAGGATGCTCTCGGAGGATGTATCCGATCTGTCAGGGTTTTCTGGCACCTGGCTTTTTCACACTTTGGAGTTAGAACCAGTAACTTTTTTCCTCTGTGAGAGTAGAGACACAAGAGAGTAGAGAGTAGAGTCTCCATTTTCTTAGCTTCCTTAAATGACATTTTCTGTGTACTTTTTATTAACTTTAAGTATCTTAAGATGGTCTTATCTTTTACCCATTACAATAGCTTCTAGATGAACCAAGAAATCCATTAGTGCCTCACACTTGACAGTATATTCTAATTTCAAAACAGGATAGGTTGCAGCTCCTTCATTGTGGGTCGGTTTTTGTTAGCTTCCTGCTGTCTCTAAATTTGGGAGCATTTTTCAATGCAAACTCGTGTCTCAGTCAGTGCCCTGGAAAAAAGGCTTATCAGCATAACCACGCAAATTTGTTCCTGCTTCTCTGATAGCCTTGAATAAGAATCTTTTGTATATGGAGCTTCTACAAAGAGGTCAATTTCTTGCTCGCAAGAAGCAGCAGCTAGACCACCATACGGAGGATAAGCTGGAATGAGGATATTTGCACTGTGTAGAGCCCTGGGGCCTTGAGAGAGGCAAGTTTCAGATAAGCAAGTCATATAACTTTCCTTATGAAAGTTATTACCAGGGGAGATAAGGAAAAACGCAAATATCTTCAGAATCAATCAGGTTCAATACATTCATACCCTCAAGGTAAATGAGACATTCAAGAAATGACATCAAGGGAGAGGACACTGCCCTTTGTTAAGATCTCCCACCAAGCACTAACAGAATTTCCATGTGAACTGGCTGCATATCTGATATAGAATCTGAACTTTCTAAGGGCTGCAGGTATAAAGGTGGAGAACACCAAATCTGTCCCTGTCGCTATAGCACTGTCGCTATATGCACTGTCCCTGATTTGCCTCAGCATGTTCTTACTGCCTCTATGTATTTAAATAGCTTTGAAGACACAGGGAAGTGGATAGTATTAAGATAATTTCAGAAGACTGCAAATTATCACAGTAAGTTCAAAGGCACCCAAAATGTGTATGCTAATGAATCTTTTTTACAAAAATTATTGTCTTTCTAGAATGCTATAGGATTTCTAGAATGCTTTTTTTTTTGTATCCTTTTCCCTATCACCACCACACACACACACACACACACACACACACAATTTGTCATGCAACCACATCAGGTTGTATTCATGTTTCCAGACTTTTGAACGCTGCCCACCGACCATGGCGTTTTACCCACTAGCTCACAGCCAGCTCCTCTGACAGCATTTCAGGCCCCACCCCACCCCACCTCTCGGACTCCAGGCAGAGTTGGTGGCCTCCTGGTGCAGTCACGGAATGTACTGCGTGTGGTTCTGTAGCCATTTGTCTTGGGAGCTTTATGAATCTTCATCAAGGGAGGAGCCCAAAGGATAGCAAGCACCGAAGCCACTTGGCTTTGGAGGTGTAGAACTCTCCCAGTGCTGTGCTCATTACTTTTGTCTTTTTTTTTTCCAGCTGAAGAATATTCTCCAAATTCCCAAGTTATCAGAATATTTACCAACAGCCAATTGATGAAAATGTCATATTGTTCTTCTTTCTCTCTAAAATAAATAACTAAAAGAACTGGCAGCGAAATCTTGCCTTGTTTTTCTGATTAAAAAATTACTATTATTATTTTGCAGTGCTCAGAACTGAACTCAAGTAGCACTGAGCTACATCCCCAGACCTTAATTTTATTTTATTTTTTATTTCAAGGCAGGTTCTCAGTAAGTTGCTCTGATTGGCCTTAAATTCAAGATCCTTCTGTATCAGCATGCTGAGTAGCTGAGAGTATGCCACCATGCCTAGATATCTAAAGAATTATTTTTTTATGGTTGAAAGTAGTGCACATTCATTATTGTATTGTATAAAATACAGATATTCAAGGAGAAAAAAATACAAATCAGGGATAATCCCCACATCCAGATATAATTAGTTCACTTTTGATGTGTATCTTGATGATACATATATTGTGTATTTTTAAAAATAATGGCCAATGACATTTACACTTTACCCTTCTTTTTCTAATTATAAGCATCTTTTCATATATCTGTGAATGTATAATCAATACACATGCAAGCATATATGTTTATGACTGTGCAGTGTATCATTGAGTGATTATAAGTAACTGAACTGATCCGTTATTTTCAGTATTTCATTGTTTCCAAGCTAGAAAGAAGAAATCATTAAATATTCAGTGCATACAGGTATGAATACTCATATACTTATTTCACTGGGATAAATCATAGAGGTACAACTGTTGGATTAAAGGATGAGAAAATCTTTTCCCTATTTTAAAGCTTTTGAACTGTATCATCAAATTCTCCTCTAGAAAAGCAACAGAAATTAACACGCATAAAGTAAGACAGGACACATTTCCCGAAATATCACCAGTACTGAGCATGATCAGTCCTTTTAATCTTTGCCCAAAAAGTGTGGTATCTCTTTATGATTTTAATTGGTATTTCTTGATTTCTAAAAGTATTCCTGGGCTTTATCATAGGATGTCAAGGGATTACAACAAGAATAGGAAAATAGAAACCAACAACAGTGCAAGTAACTTCATTGTTATTACAGAAAAATAGGTAAGCAAGAAGAAATGAGCCTCAGCTTTTGTATTACTTTTTCTCATTAGTTTGGGATAGGTGATATCTTTTATAACAATTTTGAATGTATATCCTGTATCACACCTCAATCGGTATTGTCCTTGAATGAGTTGAATATGCAAGTTATATTTAAATATGTGGATATTTGTTTGCTCTAAAACACACAAGTATTTTCAGTTTTAGAACATGGCCCAAAGACAAATGCATCAGAAAGGCCCAAAGGCTGACAAGTGCTTCGCCCTGCCATTGCTCTAAGTTAGTACTAGTTAGATTTATGGATTTATGCTAATTTCTCGAGTCCCACTGAGCCCTTTAAATCTGATTATATTTGTTTGCCTCGTTGCTTTTCCCCAACCATGAGCTCAGCCTTAATTTGCCAGTCTTGCCTTCTCATTTCTTTTTCTTACCCACTCCTTCACTACTTTATTGCAGGCAGCTGTGACTGCGTGGGTCTGAGGTGGGAGCAGGGATGCTCATCTCAGACAGAGAGAGCTCAAAGAAAGCCTGGCTTTGGGTTGGGGTTGGGAACTGAGGAGGTAGCTGCGATGAAAGGCAGGGTGACCAGTGTAGAGGACCACTGAGAGGGCTCCCCTTGAAGAAGACAATTTGCCTCCATTTTGGTTCATTTTTGCCCTACTTCTGGGTACTGATAGGCACAGAGCTGGCTGGGGAAACACTCTGCCCCCTTGATTGGCTTTAAGCAATGCAAATGGGTCCAGCTGAGGCTCTGGGTGTGTAGCTATGAAGGTCTGTGAAGTCCGCTCTTAGCTCCCTACCACTAAGCGTGAGCTAGGCCGAGAGACGCCATGCTGTCGGCTGGGATGGAGCTTCTGGAAAGAGGCAGAGAGGTCCAGGGCAATAAAGACTAGCCTTGAGAGCTGAAGCAGCCCACCCAAAACATAAGATACTTCCTCAAACTGTGGTATGCAGATTCCTCCAAACTTGGAGGCCACCTGCTACCAGAAACCAGTACTCTTTCTGCACCCCTCTCTCTGCATATTGCCCAGGCGCCACTGTGTCTCCTACCTAGCCCAGCTCACAGCACTCACACCTCCTGACGTTCTCATAGTCACTCAACCCAAGCCACGCCCCTTTTTACGAATTAATAAAACCTGGATCCGGCCCTGGGTTGGGGCCTTTGTTCTGACTGGACTTAGGACTCCCTTGGCTCCCCACAACTGCAGATATGCCTTTGTCTTTTTATTCGCACCATGGGTTGTACTGGAAGTGGTAGGTTGGAATTTACTTTTGAGAATGCCAATAACTTTTCCCTGGGATTATAATTTATAAACTTCCCCCAGACCCAGAGGAGGTCCAGACAGGCGCCTATAACCAGAAGTGATGCGGGGCTGAGGGATGAGGCAGGCACAGTTACAACGGGTGCAGCAGTGCTTTGTGTGGCTTCTGGGGGAACTGGCGGGGAGCCCTGGGGGTGCAATGGGAGGAGCCGCTTCCCCACGCCAGGTACTGTGCTGAGGCCTGGCTGGAGCGTTTCACTCTATCTCACAGCAGTGCTGGCGACAGCAGTGTACCAAGTATACCCACTTCCTACCCCAGGAAGTGGAAGCTCGGGCTGGGTGGGCAACCTGTACAGGTCACACCCAGATACAAGTAGATCTGGCTGCGTGTGAATCCCCAGCACTTTTTTTGTAGGGTAGGGGATTGAAGACAGGGCCTGCACACTGAGCTATACCCCCAGCTGCTTCCTTTTATTTTTTGTCTTGAGACAGTGTCTGGCTATGTTGCCCAGGCTGGGTTCACACTTGCAATCCTCCTTCCTCTGCTGCCCAGAGTGCTAGGATTACAGGCATAACCACCATGCCCAGTTTGGGTTGTTTTTTTGTTGGGTTTTGAGATAGGATCTTTCTATGTGGTCCTAGCTGCCCTTGAATTCACTATGTAGCTCAAGCAGGCCTGAACCTCAAGATACTCCTGCCTCAGCCTCCCAGGTGATAGCATTACAGACAAAGGCACAATGCCTATCATCCAGCTCCACTGTGTTACTATTTACGCTTAGTCACACAGTCATAGTTTGGATCTTAATGAGTGGCAGGCCCCTGGGGCAAGTAACATTTAGTTCTAGGAAATATCCAGCAAATGGAAGAAATGAAGTCCATTACAGCTGGAGATGCCTTGACTCCTACTCTGGCCTTTTATGTACCTTGTGTCTATGGACCAGTATGAAGATGTACACATTATATCACAATCCAGGATCCACTACGGTGGCAAGTCTTTTGGAAATTCTAAAAGCAATGTGTGTGACATGGCCAAACTAACCTCCTCCAAAGCACTGGGGATAGAGCAGTGAACAAGAAGCCCTGGCAGGCCTCCGCTGAGAACCCACATTCTAGTGGTGGCCAGTAATTGAAACAAGGAGACAGAAAATAGCATCCTGAACAGAAGTAAACTCCAAGCACTTGAAAGCAGAGAAAAGAATGTGCAAAGTGCTGAAGACAGGGCAGCAATTGTAGCTTGAGTGGCTGCAGGAAGTGACATCTAAGTAAAGACCTTAATAAACAAGCAGGGATTGATGTCTTTGAATATGTTTTCAAAGATCCTAAAGGGAAAAAAGATTCTGTTATGGGATGTGGAGGTTGGAGGGGCACTGTCAGCACTTATACAGGGTTAGCAGCACCAGGCAGGGTATGCACCATGCGAGCTACACGTGGATTCAGGCGATTCGGTTCCAGATCACCTGGATTTCAATTACCAGATGAAATCCAAGACGCTCAGCTGAATGTGAGTTCCAGATAAGCAACAGATAATTCTTCAGTATAAGTAGTTTCAAATACTTCCGGGGAGAGGCCTCTTTGAAAAAGATTGTTTATGTAAAATTCACATCTAAGTGGGTGTCCTGCAGTTTGACTTGCCGAGTGGAGCAACTCTAACCCGGGCAAAGCAGCATCTCCACACCTCATCAGCAAAACATGGAGAACAACTTGCTTGAGCTAGGAGAAAATGATCACATTGCATTTTCAGCCAGAATATATAATTAAAATATTAGAATTTTTAAAAGGAATGTGTGTGCATGTGCATGAGTGCACGCTTGTGTGTGTGTGTGTGTGTGTGTGTGTGTGTAAATTCAGTGGTAGAGTGCTTGCAAAACCCTAGGTTTGACCCCCAGCACACATAAGACAGAGGACAGGGAGGAGAAGACAAGAGGGGTATGTGGGTCAGAAGTTAGAAATAAAACTCCAGCTTAACAAAGTGTTATACTTATTGTTTACATTTTGCACTTCTGAAAGACAAATCCCTAAACACAGAAACTTCAAAGGAGAATGGTAATGATGAGGTATCCTAGTGGCTCCATTTCTGCAACCTCTGCCTTTCCTCTGGGTGGGGTCTTACAGTAGCTTGTGGGTTGAGCTACTTTTGAGTTATAGTTTCAGCACTTTAAAGACTGAAGTAGGCCAGAGCATAGCCTTCTGGAGAGAAAGGAAACTTCAGAAACCATTTACTACATCTTTTCCATACCATCACCAGGGAACAGAGGGGTGAGGCGTCTTGCCTGAGTGAGCCAGACATAGATGGGTCTAACATCCAAGCTCCTCAGGTGCTGTTCTCCGCAGCACCATGCCTGCATAGGGTCGCACTGCACCAAGTCTTCCTCCTTTAGCTCTGCAAGCAGTTTGGGGAAAGAGCAGCACTGTAATGAGGGGTCTGATGTGCACAGCTCTCAATGATGGGGTCGAAGGCGGTGGGGAGAGGACAGAGATAGCTTAGCAAGAAAAGCCTAACATCACGGGATGCAGTGGGAGGTGACTATTAACAATGTCTCAGCAGAGAAGCCTGAGGACAGACAGCAACCAGGGCAAGGATGATGTGGATATCCGTGTAGGTATGGATGGAGAAGGATCCGGAGTCAGAGACTGGCTAATCCATTGCTCTGTTAAAGGACAGGAAGTTGGGCTGACTTTTTTTTTAATTGTAATTTTAAATTTTGATTTAATTCATGTTTATAACAAAGATACAGGAGGAGTACAAGGAAGTCTGTATATTCCTCAGCAGCATCTCCAACAAGTAACATTTTACATACTTGCTTTGTCCTCCCTCTCTGTCTTTCTGTAGGTACCAATGTACATGTACATCTACACACAAAAACACATGTTTTTCTGAATCACTGGGGACTTGTTTGAAAACCTGACGCTCTTTTATCCCTAACATCCTTCAGTATCTGTGTCTTAAAAGACAAGGCATTCTCCTTACATGACCAGAAAACAAAATCAAGGATTAATAGCATTAATCTACGGACTGCATTCAGATTGTGCAAATGTCTCAATAGTGTCTTTCTGTAGCAAAAGAAAGCCTGGATCACACACTGCAATCAATTGTCATTGTCATCATGTTCCTGTAGTCGCTTTTCATCTGGGACAGTTCCTCAGACTTCCTCTGTGTTTCATTTTGAAGCCCATGGGCCAGTTATTTTGTCAAAGACCCCTCCGTTTGGGTCTGTGTGTTGTTTTCTCATGATTAAATTCAGATCACGTATATTTGGCAGGAAACCTGCAGAAGCGATGTCTTTTTCTCAGTGCCTTGTATCAGGAGCCACACGCTGTCAGTTGCTCAATTACGGGCGATGCTGACTGACTGTCAGCACTTGGTCCAGGTGCTTTCTGCCAGGTTCCTCCACCACCTCTCTGTGATGTTTCTTACGAGGATTCTCTCTAAACCATGCAAATGCTGGCTTGTGAGTCCTTCAACTTTCACCCACTAGCATTAGCGTTCATTCATGATTCTCACTTGGCACAATTATTATCTTGGCCCTTGCCAAATGGTGATTTTTCTGCTTCCATCATTTCAAACACATTTATTATTTCACATTTTAATTGCAAAGAACTTTCTTCTCTCTTTTCTTCCATCAGTGTGGATTCAAGAGTTCTTTTATACAATGGATTATACCTTTCATCATCATCATTAACGTTGATGCTCAGTGTCCTGAATTTGGCACAATTTATTTATTTATTTATTTATTTTTGGTTTTTTTTTTTCCGGTACTGAGGATTGAACTCACTACCTTGTGCTTGCTGGGCAGGCGCTGTGCCGCTGAGCTAAATCCCCAGCCCCGACTGGCTTGATTTTAAAAAGTTGGGAGTAACAGACTCCAAAACAAGTACTTCAGAAAAAAATGCACAATACTAAAACTTACCCAAAGAAAGGTGGCTGCCTTAGAGATAAAACTGTTCCTCCTATTTACAAGTGTTTTTAATGTGCTGCATGAGATGCTATGGACTTGCATGTGGTATCTCATTTAACTTTCATGACTTGGTTAGGTAGATAGGGTGCCATTTGATCTTCCATTTAAACCTGTGAACACTGAGGCTCTGAGGAAATGAATGGGTTCAGGGACTTCCTTCCTCCAGAAGCAGGTCCAGAGACCTCCAGGAGCCCTGCTTGTACCATCAGGCACCGTACAATAGAAACCCACAGAGAAAAAACAAGGCTTTAGAAGCAGAGCTGCACTGTTCCTGAGGGTAACTGGACATTTTTCCCAGCACATACTGAGCAATCTGAGCTCTTTGCATTCTCACAAATTCAACATTTGGAAATTATACAAATCTATTCTTGCTCCAGGGACTTCCCTAACCCACTTTATTTCAACTATCCAGTCCTACACAAAATGCAGTGAGGACATTAGAGAAAGAGATCGTCTGCATTCATGTCGACAGACCCAGGTCCAGAAAGGTATGACTTGTTCACATCACCCAGGGAAGCATTTTGTTGTGGGGAGGAGGAAGCACTGGGGATTGAATTCAGGGTCTTTGTGCTGAACTGAACCCCAGCCCATTTTTATTTTTTATTTTGAGACAGGTCTAAGTCATTCAGGCTGGGCTCAAACTTCTAATCCTCCTGCCTCAGCCTCCCAAAGGGCTGGGATGATAGGCCTTCACCACTATACCTGGCTCCCGGGAAGCATTCTTGACTCATGGTTAAGACACATACAAGCCACATTTGGGCAGAAGGGGAAACTAAGGAAGAGCATAATGGGGATTCTTAAGAAATTTACAGTCTTCTCAAGGCTTCAGGTCCCAGGTGAAGACAGGCTGCAGCGCCCACCACCTGTCTTCCCCAGAGGCTAACAGAAGCGGCCCTTCTTCCCCCAGGACAGACTATGCCTCCCCCGCTATCCCTTTGCCTCCACCACTAACACCAAATTTCAGGTTCTGCAAGAATGCGCTTAAGCGAAAGAGGGAGCTTCATGCTAGCGCAAATAATGTAAATAATGGTCCTGCCTTCCAGAGGAAAGCACGGTTGGATCTGAGAATAACATCCTTACCCTCCCAGGAGGAACCAACTAAAAATAAAAGACAACAAGGTGCTTCCTGCCAGTCAGTAAATCCAATCAGCAGAGAAGATGCCTCAACCTGGCGCTGGGCAGTGAACGCCAGCCTGATTCCCTCCGCCCGAGAGCGGCCATGTGGTTCTCAGAGCCAACAGCTGCCAAGCAGAACCCTTCAGATTAACCCATAGGTGGTGTTGAACCACTTCCCATTAAGATATTTGCAAAGCAAACAAAAATGATAGCCCCACTCTGAGTTTGGGAGCCAGCCAGGAGCGCTGGCTGTTCTTGTTGACACAAAGAGCTCTCTGGGGAAGGCCACTCCTGCCTGTGTCTCCAGACTGTGTTGATCTTGGGCCATTAGAATCTTGGTATCAGGGACTGTTTATTATCTGATTTTCCAGACCCAGCAGTCACAAGGGGTCCCCTTTGCCAGGGCTCTCTATTGCACTCTGTCTTCCCGACCTCCACCATTCAGATGAAAGGGACAGACGCACTCCTCCCCCTGTTTTATCTATGGATCAGGGAGACCAGTTGGAGAAGTTACTGAGATGCACATGGAGAGACTGTGACACTACCACTGTTAACGGCTTTGATGGCAAACATTTGCTCAGGCTGCTTCTTTATTAAGTGACTGGGGTGATGCTAATGGGAAATACATGAGCATATTTGTGTCCTGCAGGTAGGAACTCGCGGCTGTTTCATTCACGAAATATACTTGGTACCGAAACAAATACTGTTTTTTCTTTCTAATCCAGAGAAGAAAATGAAATAAAGTTAGCAAGGTTGAGGGACGGTACCGAGTTAATCTTCTTTCAATTTGTAAGATTGTAATCTATCATCTAAGAGTTAATAAAGAAATATTCTTCCACAAAATGCATTTTTACACAAAGAAAAAAATGTTTCCTGTAGTATTTTCCACTTAACTAAGTTTTCTTTGCACAAATTCTTTAACATAGGGTCGGTAGGTAAAGGTATTGGGGGCAGATATTCATTCTGAGCTTAAATATAGTAAAAGTCTTCATAAGGATACAAAGTAGGCATCCATAATTTGCAGAATTTCTACAATTTTCTACACTTGATAAATGGGCAGTATAGGAAGGGGACAAGAAACAGAGAAATGGTCAGAGAATTTATCAGACTATTTCATTACTTGAAATTACCTTTTAGAGACAGAATTTTAGTAATATATGATATTATCTGTATAGGGAAAGAGACAAGCAAAATGGAAGAAAAGAGGAAAAAAGAAAGAAAAAGAAGGAAGGAAGAAGAGAGCTAAAGACAGATTGAGATTTTCTTAGAAAATTTTGTTACAAATTTTTTTATACAAGTGAGAATACTTTTTATATTTTCTTTATTAATAACTACTTGTATTACATTAAAATCAAAAAAAAGTGAAAGAAAAAAAGAAAAAGTAGAAGTATCATATTAAATAACTAATTTTTATATGAAAGAAGAGAGCCAACTGACATCTCAAAGTACAAAATTAAAGAGCATTTTTTTAAAGAATCTTAGAGCTGGGCATGGTGGTGCAAGCTTGTAATCCCAGCACTAGGGAGGCCGAGGAAGGAGGATCATTGGGAGCTCGAGGCCAGCCTGGGCTACAAAGTGAGCTCAAGGCCAACCTGAACTGCATAGTGAGACCCTGTCTCAAAAAAGACAAATAAATAAATAACCTTAAACACTCATCATTCAGTTTTAGATACTATTTACCCAAATAAAATTAAATATGGCTGTGTAGATGTACAAGTTCTGTGGAGACAAAGTGGATCCAATCTTGCAGGTTGACTTTGCAGAGCAGCTTTGTCAATAGCAAAGGTGTTTGGAATAAACTAATGTAATTATAAAAGTCCATGTCCACAGCAGGCCTCCTTCAGGGTCCTGGTGAGATGGGATCCACTTCAGCTATATGTACTGGAAAACCTGAAATCGGTTCTTGTGCCAAACTGACTGTCTTTGTTTGAGGCATCAGGCTTAAAACACTGCTTTGAAGTGAGGATGGGAGAAGGGGGTCAGAAAGCCTAAGTCAAATGTGTACCCCAATATCATTCAGCTGAAGGGCACTAAGTCCTTGTCCTTAGCAACAGGCCCTTAATTCCAGGCGTTAACCACAGACAGCTACCTGCCAACGACGGAACTTCTTAACACACACACAACGCATCTTTCCAAATGTTGCTTTTACTTTGAGTTGGGAAAATAGACCTTTTACAGAAAAATGACACAACTAGAATTGTTGGCTTTTGAAGAAAACTAGGTCCTAACGTTATGAAAAACTTAATTAATATGTTCAAGTCACATTTTAAAAAGTAGAAAGCAGTTCTTCAGAACAAAGGAACACATAATCATTCATCCACTCAGCAACTACCTTAGAGTATGTTTGTAATGGTCAAGGATTCTAGATTCCGTGAGTGATACAGAAATGAGTGATAATTTTAGCTCTAGCATATATTATCACTCATGGGACAGAGTGATAACACCTAACCTTTTGGTCCACTTATTACAAGCGAGGTAATGTTTTTTGCAGTTTGCTCTATAATGAAGGTACCACCATTAGAAACATGCTTGCCCAAAGCCTTTGAGCTGCTGGACACAGACCTGAGCCCAGGACAGAGGCCCTCTGACTCCGGGGTCTACACCTAAACATCTCCTATACCTGGCTGATACTCCTCACCCAGGGGCCAGGAACCAAACTCAGATACTGGCAGCACCAGGCCTGAGCCCAGCAGGCCAGTGAGTAGGGAGATACGGAAAGTCGCTCCCACTTGCTCTAGCAGATTGCTATTGGACACTCCAGTTTTCCAGGAGCTATCAGAATCTGAACTGCTACATGAAATCTTTCTATGGTTATACTATGTAAACCAAGAAGTTTTAAGCACATTGTATAGGCCAAGCGCAATTCATCTCTAGACCGTATTCTACCCAAAGACTATAGACTTACATTGTTTTGGCCTATGAAAATACCCAAAATGTTTCGCACAGTTCCTAAGGCCTCCTGTATCCCAGCTTCCTTCTGCCCTGCCCCATATTCTCCCTTCTCACCCCACTCCACCCTGACTCAGCCTTCCTTCTGCAGCACCTCTCCCCCGTCTCCTCCCACGGCCCTGTGCACCTCCCCGCTGACCATCAGACTGCTCTATCTCTCCTGCCTCAGATGCTCTCCTGTCCTTGTCTGCTTCAGGGCCACCATGGAGGAGGCCACAGAAGTGAGACCTCAAGGATGGGGAATACATCAACAGGTAAAGCAAGAACTGGCCGGGGATTTCCCTCCAGAAGAGATGACATGAAGAGATGCACAGAAATCAGAAAAGCAAAGACATGCTGAAAACCACCAAAGAGCTCCAAATACTTTCAAAGGGGCCCTGTTCCTTGGAATCTGGTACTATAAAGAGATTGCTGACATTCTTGACATACACAAATCTTTTAAAAGGGTCCTTTGCACAAGGATCACTGATGATTTAGGGTCTGTTGAAATAGTTCAGATAAATATTTATGTACAGCCATAAGCAAATCCACAAGGAAAACTATAACTCAAAACAGATTTTTTTTCCCTTGAAGCTCTCTTCAGCTGGTGATAAGGCCTCTGGCCTCAAATAAGATTTGAAAAATAAATGTGACTAATCACTATTTTTAAAATCTAGAAATTCTAAGAAGACTTTAATAATCAACTAAGCTCAGAAAGTTGTCATCCCAGGGTATGCTAGTGTCATCCTAGCCATGTCGCAAGCACAAGTCCTGGGTCCAACGTCAACCTTGGGTTTACTCCTGAGATAAGAGCCGGCAACACAAAATATAACTTGGTGCTCTAGTTAAAGCAGAGAGTTAACATCTCCAGTGATGGAAACCTCAATGTTTATTCTTGCCTATATTTTTACAGCTAAACCAGAGAAGTCTTGACCCTTCTTATATGGTTAGCTTTACAGGATCCTGTTAAATACTTATTTCACTACCAATAAATAACTAACTACAGATTCTTTCTCTTTTTTTTAAACATTGCTGGCCTTTGCACTCTGCTACATCCCCAATACCACCTCCATCTTTGTTTTTTTAAAATGTTGAGATAGGATCTCCTTAAGTGGCTAAGTTGGTCATATAGGGCTTGAACTTGAGATCCTCCTGCTTCAGCCTGCCAAAATGCTGGGACTATAACCATGAGCCACCATGCCTGGCTCTCACTGACTTTTTTTTATTTTGAGCACTTATTAAAGTCTGTAACTTTGCTATCTCCTTTACATAGAGATAGCTTTAATCATCCTAATAATAATAATACGCTTTTTTGCAATTCAGGACATTGAGGTTCAGAAAAAGAGAGGTACTTGCTCAATATCTCATAGCTCAGTAGTAGCTAAGACTCAGAACCATGTCTGTCACCAACACCCACCTTTTTCTACTGAAATGAGCTAATACACAAAGTGTCTTCCACATGGTAAGCACCTCATAAAAGAAGGTGACAATTGCTACCACTACTCCCACACCCTGCTGCCATTTTCCCTCTGGTTCTCTATGAGATCCCCCAATGGCATCAGTGCCCCAACTGGACTGCAGTGGTGGGACATTTGCTGAGGACCTTTTCCGTTCCATCAGCCTAACCCTGCCGCGTATTTCTGCAGTGACTCCCCATACAGACGGCTTGTCCAGCTATGTGGCAATCTGTACTTCACAGGCCCCCATGCAAATCTGGCCCTCCGTCAGCCGTGCTGACTGGGAGACTGCTTCTCTGGCTCATCCAATCTGAGGTCAGCCCAATTGGCTGCAGGCCCCAAAGCCACAAGGGTGACACACAGGAGAAATGCGTGCTCGCTTTCTCCTCCTGCGAGGGGCCAGCTCTCTTACACTGCCTGAGTCAGGAGGGCCCCCATCACCCTCACAGAAGTGGCCCACAATGGAGTAGCTTCTCTGGGGGTGTGTTCCAAGCTGCCCTGCAAAAACATCTGCACTCGCATTATCAATCTGGGCCTCTTTCCTCTGGGCTCCTTTTACATGACAACAGGCTGGCTGTGCTAAAGAAGGTCACATAAAAAGCCTGGCAAGAGCTTTGCCATATGAAGGCCAAATTAAATTAAGGGCATAATCCTCACCATTGTACCTATCAGCATTAAAATGGAGGATTACCATCACGGGAACAAAGCCCTGCTGCCTAAAAAACTACTCCCACTCTGTCGCAGGCTGCCTTCTGCTTCCCCCTGGCTCCAGGCTGGTTTCTTCCCAGCTGGTCATGCACATAAGGACCTCTCTTGCGAGGCTGCAGGCTTTCTCCCAGGAACAAGGTGCTGGAATGTTCCCCATCAAGCCCAGGGTGACAGTTTTATGTCAGTTAGGGTATATTCCTTAGCCGGTTGTGATCTCAAATGTAAGCGATGACAAGTAGAGAGACAACATTGGTAGACCAGAAAGAGCCCTGGACTAATTAAATTTGGAGCCTGGGCCCTAGAGAGTTAGTAGACTATACCAGTTAAAAGTATGGGTGTTAGCCAGGTATGGTGTGCATGCCTATAATTCCAGCACTCTGGGAGGCTGAGGCAACAGGACTGCAAGTTTTACCTGAGCCTGAGCAACTTCGGGATTTAGAGACCTGTCTCAAAATTTAAGACATGCATCATTGGTTGCTTCTTCAGTCCCTTCAGCCCTTGCCTACTTTCTCCTGCAAAAGCTCAAGTGCTGATGCACACATTTCCCTGTTCCCACTGCAGCTCCCTGCAGGGCCACCATTGCATTTCTGGCCAATGATATGCAAGCTAAGTCTCCTGGGGAGCTTCTAGGAAAGTCTGGAGAGAAACCCTCCAAGTGGGACCCCTGTCCCAGCCTCCTCTTCCTTCCCACTTCACACCCGGGGAAGGTGAGGAAGCAATGCTCAGTGTCCCTTCAGTCATCTGTGGTGCTAAGTAGGGGCACTGCCAACATACTGAGACTAGCAAAGAAAGAGATGCAAGGGGCCTGTGTCTTTGATGGTAGCCCTGAGTGGTTGACTTCTTGTACTGAGGTATCCTTGAACCTATTGGTTGGAAGTCTATTGCTTGCCACTGAGAATGTCATCACCAGATAACTTGGCTGTCTTCTTTTTCCACTTACCCTCTGGCCTCTCTATCCCTGCCCAAGAATTCCCTTCTGTCAACTCTTGTAGTGATTCATAGAACTCTGAGTTGACAATTAAACACAGAGGGATAAAAGGGCCCCAGCTCCTGGGGCAGGGAAGCCACAGCATTCTGTCTGATTAATTATGCGAGGTCCCCTTATTGCTGCCCCCATCCAAGGCCCATACAAGAATATTTCTTTCATCAAAATCTGGGTTCTGAGAAGTGGCCTTGGAAGTCAGCCTCATAAACATAGTGACTACCTGCTGTGTATATTCTATATAAGAAGGAATAAATAAGGTGCAGTTCTCACCTGTGAGAAGCTTACCTCCTACCGTGTGGTCAACCACAACAGCAGACAAAATGTGAAGGTGGAGCTGCCTGAGGACCCAGTCTGTGCACTCTTACCACTCACAATGGCATAAGGAGCTTGTGCCAAGATAGAAACCAGCTCATCACTATGTACATTGTTGAGTTCAGTTTGCTTGTTTGTTTATGGTAACAAAGCTTTCTCATGAAGAAAGCAGTGGGCTGATCTACACTGGGAACAAGTTCCTTATCTTCTGAAGCAGGCCTGAGGGATACCTTTGAAACCGGACTGTGGTTCAAGGAATGTTAAAGAGATTAAGGCCTTTGTGGAAGGAAAAGCCATGAAGATGTATTTTGATGAAAAGTAAGAGCTGAATGAAAAGGAATGGGCAGAGAGAAGCAGGAACGGGCAGGTGAACTGGCCGAACAAGTCTGGTTCCAGTTAGCCTTGGGATGGACACAGGGACAAGCTGGAGGTGAGCCCTGAGGACAAGCCAGAGCCAGAAGACAGAGGTGTGGCATAGCAGACAGAAGTCTGAACCTCTTTTGGCCTGAAATGGGGAATCATTAGAGTTCTTTGAACAAAGAAGAATAAGCTATAAGACAACTGATCAGGTAGGGGAAACGAAAGCTTGTCCGTGAAGTGGAGAGAAGGAGAGAGAAAGACATGAGCACAGCTCTGGACCTTAAAAAGTAATTGGAGGTGAGGTTAAGTAAGAGGTCAGAACAAAAAAAGACAGTGCCAGATTTCAGGGCCGGAGGTGGCAAGGTCTGGGGGAGATGCTTTCATGGGGGATTTTCTGCTGAGGTCTGGTGTGTAAATCAGGAAGTTGTGCCCAGTACGCAATGGGTGTGGGAGTGCGGGGCCAAACCAGAGATCGGGGACTTAAGCTCACACAGCTGACAGCCAACGCCAGAAAACCCCGGTGAGGTGACAGCACTCAGGTGAAATAGAGAAAGAGAAGAGTCCAGGACACGGAGAACAGGCTGCCTTCCAGTGGTGGGCAGCAGACAAAGGAGGACGGAGCCAGAGAAAACAGACTAAGGGTATCTCTAGCCAGGACCTGAGCAAAACAGTCCTGCTACAGATTCTGCGCACAGTTCAAGGAAGCGTGGCCCATGCTGCTGAATGCTGTGAAGAGTCTGGTGAAGATGATGTAAGGAATGGCATGAGGCACAGACCAGCCGAGACCAGCAGGCTTGTGTAAAGGCAACATGGTGTGGAATTTATTGTGTCTGGGTGCAGGCAGGCAAAGGGCGAAAAGGCTGTCTGCAAGGAGATTGGGAAGTGGGCAGTTTTTACAGGGTTTGAAAGAAGGCAGGGGACATTAGTGGTAAGATCTTAGCAAACATCAGTGGTCAAAGTTCTCTGGATGTCTCCCGCCTCAGGAGCAAGGCAGAGCCCTTGAGGCTTCCAGTGTAAAAGTTTGGGTGTCTTCAGATGTCTGGGTGTTTGGAAGACCCCCTGCTCCATCTTCTCTCTTTTACGACATCCTATGTTTGCCCAGGGCACCTGTGCTGAGCTGAGAACAATGCCTCTGCGGCCCACAGGTTGGGTATCAGGACAGTCAGGTCTGAATCGAGGTACAGATGAGGCACTAGTGACTGGGAGCTGAGCTTCCCGAGGACAGGCTTAGGGACACGGTGAAGGCACAGACGGCAGGATTAAGGCAGGAAGGGTTGGTTTGGTGAGTGATGAGGCAACAGACCCAAATCTCAGCCTGAGGAAGTCTGCTGGTAAAAGCAGGAAGAGGTAAGCACGAGGTAAAGCAGGCTTTTGTCACGAGGCTGGTGAAAGCCCCAGGGAAGAGGTAGCGGGGTGGGAATGATGGGAGAGCAAGATGGATGCTGCTGGGAATCAGCAAACAGCACTTGAAATCCAGCACTCTAGACTTCAAACTGGAAGCAGCTCGGAGGCAGCAAATGCAGGTAGGGCTTTCTCTGAACTCTTATCTACCAGCAGACCAGATTCACCAAAGAGGAGTGCAACAGCCTTCAATTTTCTTAATGAAATTTCATTAACCAAGGGAGATTAAACTCATCACAGAGGAAGAGACTGAAAATCGAACAGCACACCTAGGGCCCAGAGGGACTTTGTTCCAGACCAGTGCTTGTTCTCCCAGCTCGTTCTCTCCCTAGAACTTCCTCTAAGATTACCTCTGCCCTCCTGCTTCCTCTCCCCAGGAAGAGGTTATCTAAGCCTCGGACACCTAGCCCTTGAGTTTCATATTTTGTGCAGTTCTTGTGCACAAGTATATGTTAATACATCTATATCCCTTCCCCTCCTGTCAATCTACTGTCCATGTATTTTCAGAAAACTCAGCTAACAAATCTTTCAAGGAAAACTTCGAGTTTTCCTTACAGTCCCCAACATGGGAGGGCCTACAGGTTTGGAAGACTGTGTAAGAAAGACCTGTGGCCTGGGAGGTAGGAGCAAAGGAAGAAAGATCAACAAAGATAAGAGATTCAAGGTGCAGAGAAGAGCCATGAGAAGGACTCAGACATTCTCAGTAAAGTTAGTCATTACCAAAGTTGAGGGGAGTCAGGCTGAGGTACATTTTCCAAGCTGGATCACTGATTTACCCAATGTCAAACGTCTGGAAGATGTTATCCCTAGGACCAGAACTTCTTGTACCTGGGAAATTTAGTGATCTTTCCTCCCCATTAGAAATTCTAAACTTTGTTATTCTAATAGGAGGTGATAGTCCCTCTCCTTAAGTATGCTAGAATAAGCTGGATATTTGGACAGGTAGTCTAAAGTAGTCTATTTAAAGCTTGTCCAGTGAGAGTCACACACAACAGAAGTATTCAGAATTTAATTTTTAAAGGTCAAAAATACTAAGAAGTCTCAAAAAATTAGAAAAATATTTTAAATAAAGATTACTTCTTTTTCCAAGTGAAAAAATACAGAGAACTCTTTAATATAAAAATCTGTTTCTTTCTTTAAATCCTTGATTAAACTTTTAATGACATTCGCACGATCAATTTGGGGCAAAATACAAAAGGCAAAGCTCCTTCATCCGGAAGTCAATGCCTTTTCCATAGTCTACTGTTTCCCATAGCTGTGTCCTTCTCCTGGTACACATGTGACAGGGCCTGGGAGACTTTTCTGAGAGAAAGCAGGGCTTGGTGTCATGGCCTGAGCTTGCATTTAGCCAATCACAGTCCCTGCAGTCACAGTCCCTCAAGCAGCTCAGGTGACCATTGAAAATAGCACAGTATGGCCCCAATGGACTCTGCTTCACTCCTTTTGATGTATATTTAACACAACTTGTAGGTAAACAGGAAATTATACTCTCTTTTTGCTTTTGTTTGACTCCAGGGTTTCCTCAACCTTGGGACTATTTTGGTCTCTCAGGCATTTTGATCTGGACACTTCTTTGTTGCCAAATGGCATGTTTTCTGGATGCTTAACAGCATCACTTGTTTCTGCCCACTACATGCTAGTAGTATAACCCTTTCCCCCTAAAGTTGTCACCACCACTAATGTCATCAGCCATTGCCAATGTCTGGTGGGGCAGGAGGAATTTCCTCAGTTGAGAACCACTGCTTTAATCCAGTGAGGCCAACTACAGGTTTCACCGTGACGGGAACCCCAAACCCAGGGCTGTGTTCAGGTTGCTCTTGTGCAGTAAAGACTTTCCACAGTGTGGTCACCATGTATTGGTAGAATGCAGTAGGAGACACTCTTGGCTCTACTCCCGACAACTCACCAGAACGGCATAATGGCGGAAACACTGCACTGTCCATTGTCACAGAGCACTTGCGTGAGTGAGACTCACCGATTTTTCTCAGTGACAGCAGGAAAGGTGCCTGAGTTCTCAGCCTGGACATTGTTGGCTTCAGCTTCTGGAGAGCTTCTCTGGTCAGTAGAGGCTTTCGGCACTGGGAAAAGACAAATGAGTACTTAAGAATCAAAGGTTCAAAAGTTGATAGGGTTGGGTTCTTTGCACTCTGCAGTTCCTCTCTCTCGGCCCCAATGCTGCTCCCTGATCATCTGCAGCCTTCTTCTAAGCTATGTCATTAAAACTCATCTGTTCTGGCACTCCAGGTCTTCACCTGTGCTAGGTCTCAGTCAGAAAATTAACTAAAATAGCTCATGCTTATAGGAACACAAGAGCAGCTTGCAGTAGGCAGAAGAGTGTTATGCTAGATCATTAGACTAGGTTTTACTATGTGGTCAGGGCCGAGAATTCCAGTAGTCACTACCAGTCCAATGGGGTAGGAAAGAGACCCACGCCTATTCGCTATCCTTAGATTAGCTAATACAGAAGCAGCTAAGCCAAAATACAACCAGCAAAGATGATCCATAAACTTGGTGATTTGATATTATGGAAGATATGTAAAATGTTAGAACTTTAGGTTATAATGATAGAACATAAAACATGACAGGTATGGAATAAAGAAAAATAAACATAGAAATCAATTGCTTTTGTGTTGTCTGTTTTGGAAAAAGTATGGTCTGATTCTAGAATGCTAGTTTGGAACTTAAATGTAAATATCTCTGTGAAGGAGAAATGTAATTCTTTATGCTATTACTGGTGGATAAAACCATCTGCTATTATTGCTATAACTGCCAAAAGGATACAGAGAAAAATTTAAACAGAACATTATTCAATTTTTATTATTACATAAAAGACATTAGAGCCCTGAGGCACGGTGGCACACACCTGTGATCTCAACTACTGGGGAGGCTGGAGCAGGAGGATCACAAGTTTAAGACCAGCCTAGGCTACCAAGTGAGATCCTGTCTCAAAATAAGGTAAGAAGAGCCAGTAGAGTGCTTGCCTAGCATGTACAGGCCCTAGGTTCAACCCTCAGTACCAAAAAAAAAAAAAGCTTTATATCCAAATAGTGAAAACAAAACTGAAAAAAAAAACAAAAAGCAGAAGTCAAAACTTAGGGCTAGAATATCACAAGCTGATTCCCTCACATTCCTGCCTCTCTTGATTGATTAACTCCTTGAGCTGGAGCACCAGGCAGGTTGTCCCTGTCTTAAAGACGAATTGACCCAAGCCAACTTGTCATACTGTGATAAGCAAAATAAAAGCAATAATTGACAAAAACAGAGAAAAGAAGAGCCCCTCTAAGGACACAAGTATATTTCTGCCTTCCTGAAAATGAAAATTGCCATGACTAATTTTTAACCTTGTCCTCTGGCCCAATTCATCAGAACTTAAATGGTCTTGCCTGAGTGGAGGGCTGGGATTGCAGGCTTTTGTCTACAATGATTTTGAGATCCTCACGGGGAGAAAAAGGAAAAACAGCAATTAAACAGCACTCAAAAAGGATGAAAATTAGAGGAAAGCTGGAGAAGACCACTGAGCCCATTTTGGTTTGGGCCTCTCCTTATGAAGCTGTACCCCCAAAACCAAGGGAGAGGGAGCAGCAAGATTTTGCTGGGAGCTTAGCAATTGCCCTCAGTTACTTTGCCTGGGTTTCCAATAGAATACATCAAATTTCTGTTCATGTAATTGAAGGGAGAATTTACTCCATGTTTCTTATTCATTTACACTTCAGTCATCAAAATATTGATTTTAAGAGTTATTTGAAGTATAAAAACCAAACAGAAAACTTACAGAATATTCTTAATAAAGCTTAGCGGAAGTCTGTGCCTCCATCCCCTAGCTTTGCCTGAAGAGCAGAGAAAGGGATTTGGGTCAGACTAAAGAGATAAATTTAAATAAGTTAAGATTATCAACCCAGTGAGTTCAAAGCAGGATCCAAAATTGCCAAGCACTTTTAAGTGTGCCCTGGTGACAGCTGGAATCACTTTGGCATCTCTCTGGAGAGGTCATCCCTGAAAAAGGGCACTGGAAATTTGGAGAGACAGATTTTTTAAAAAGCAAGAAATAAAGTTACTCATTTAGGTGACTGGGTTGCATTGAAGGATTTAGACCAGTGGCATGGCCAAGAAATAAAATGATGAACTTGAATAGCAGACATGCTGAAAAAATGCTAAACTTAGGTGGGTGTGCAAGGGTGGCAACAGAGGCTTTTCCTGTATCAGGGCACCCAGAAGGTCCCTAAGTGTCTCTGGTTTAACAAAGTAAGTAATGTTAGGAGTGGAGTTCGCTGGAACAGCCAAGTCCTTCCAAAATCAGATTGAGTATAAGCCATTCATAGTTTCCAGAAAAAATGAACTGGGTCTTCAATAGACCATTCTGAAATAAGATGGAAATGCATTTGACTGTCAGGGGAAACAAGAAAAAAGCAGATGTTTCATAGTCTTTTGGGAGCACCCACAAAACAGGGATCAGGCAGAGGACAAGGAGTGGTGAGGTCTGCATGAACTGCAGAATGCGCTGCCCACTTAAAGACAAACACAAGGCATCACTAGCCCCAGAGAACTCCAAGCAGCTACCGGAGAACAGCCTCGAACAGGTGCTCCCGCCGAGGCTCCAGGAGAAGCCAACCTTGCTGACACCTTGATTTTGGATTCTACCCTCCACAACTGTTGACAGAATAAATTTCAGCTCTTCTAAGTTGCAGAGTTCGTGGCAATTTGTCACAGCTCCTCTGGGAAACTGACCCAGAGGCTGGGAGTGACAAGACAGGTGCTAAGCACTGAAATCACCGGGAGAAAGAAAAGAAGATCAGGTACACACGTTCGGCTTGATTTGACTGTAGCGGCAAGGGAGCGGGGAGGAAGAAGAGATAAGGAAAATTCCATTACTGTTTATTAAACAGAAGTGCATGGATTACTGTTCCACGCACTGTTCTAAGTCCTTCACAAAAATTAACTCATGCCTGCATGAGCTGACACATGCTTGCCTGTAGTCCCACCTTTTCAGCAGGCTGAGTCAGGCAAATTTGATGGCAGCCTTGCAAATTTAAAAAATAAAATAAATATTTTTGAATAAAATTTTAAAAGGGAGTGGGAGATAGCTCAGCTTTTCTGGGTTTAAGCCCCAGTAAGGGGAGAAAAATGTTATTGAATCCTCAAAGTAACTCTGAAAGGTAGAGATCACTCTTATTCATTCTCACTTTATCAGCGAGGAAATTGAGGCAAAGGGAGATTAAGCAACTTGGCCAGAGTCGCACAGCTGAAGAATGGCAAAGCCAGGGTCTGAATCCAAGCAGTTTTGTCCTGAAGTCTGAATCCTAAATATGACAGGGTGCAGCCCCATTTCCTTAAACATCTAAGCATTATAATCCCTACTCTTTCTCTTCTGCACCCCCCTTATATATGGAAGCAAAAATTTAGATGTTCCCACATTTTTTCAGGGTCTAGGCTCCCTAGGAACCCACAGACCAGAGGTTGCAGGCTGTGTTTCTGGCCTGGCCTGGTGTTTGGTGACTCACTCAGAGGACAGACCCAAGCACGGTTCTTGGCAGGGTCTTGGTAGGTTTCCCAGTTGGTGATCTAGGCTGGGTAAACTCACCTGCCCTCCTACTGGACCTGGCAGAGGGTGCCCAGCATACCTGGCAGGGAAGGCTCACACAGATGAGACACAGGCCCAGCCTGCCTTTCCTGGCCACTGCTGGCCACTTTCCCAAGGAGCCAGAGTGGGTTCTGTCTGGAATGACAGCTGGTCAGCAGCCATCCTATCAGAACTGAAGAGGCCAATGTGTGGGAGGTCTGACGGGCAAATGCCACCAAGAGCAGCACGGAGAAAGTAGACTTCTTTCCTTAGAGAATAGAATCTCGTAGACATATTTTTTGTTTTCCCTGTACCACGTCAAAACTCCTGGCCTCCATCTCAAACACACAAAACCAGTGCAGTGACTTCAGGTGTAGGAGAGCATTTTCTACCTTGATTCTCCAGTACTTAATTCCAGTCATTATCCCAGTTAAACTTTGACAGAGTTCAAAGAAAGTCTTGCCTGGCAAATACTTTCTCCAACTTGGAAGCGAAGAGGAGAAGTTATACTTTACCCTAGAAGTCAGTGCCTTGCCTATTCAGGAACATGATTGTCTCGGGGAAGTTCCGTTCCCTCTGAATGTCTAGGGACTGTCACTCCACTTGTTTTACTCTTATCCAATCTCTGGTTGAATTTAATTTTTATAATTTATCCCCTGCCTGCTTCCAAAGGAGATTGGAGACAGCTTCACAGAGCGTGTACCTCCTGTAGCTGGGTCTTTGGCCCACTCAGTGCCCAGCTGTAGCAGGGGGCAGGGTGGCAGGTAGTTCCATGGGAGACTGAACCCATATGATGGAACAACAGTATTTTTGTGATCACCCCCCAAAGCATCTAGCAGAATGTTCTGCACAGACAAAATGTGGAGAAAATGTCTGGCCGGGGGAAGAACAGCAGATCAGGAGCTGGGAAGTCTGGGTTATAGGAAATGTCTAAGTTTCCATCTGTGAAATGAGGTAGGAATTCTAGCCTATCTGTTAGGGTTAGAAAATAAGGTAAAATAAAGTGTTTCATATAAACTGTAAATTGCTATGCAGAAGTGTAAGATGTTAGGAAAACGAAACATTTGTGAGCAATCAAAAAACAACTCCCAACCTCTAGGATCCTGCGTGTGTGTGTGTGGGGGGGGTGCTGGGGGTTGAACCCACAGCCTCACACGCTAGGCAAACACCCTGCCACTGGGCTGCATCTCCAGCTTTCTAGGCTCATTCTTGCCCAGATAGTTGCAGTTTTCTATGCAGGAAGGTTATTTACTTTCCATAAATTTTTCTTTAAAAGACAAAGCTCTGAATGTTTGTTGCAGCTCTATTCATAACCACCAAGAAATGGAAATAAGCCAAATGTCCTTCAGCTGGTACACAGATAAAAATGTGATACAGCCACACCCTGGACTTCGAGTCTGTATTGAAAAGCAAATAGCTACTGATAAGCACAGCAGTGCAGATGGAGCCCAAAAGCTTTATGCTGAGAGACAGAAGCCACTCTCAGAAGTCTGAATACTGTGTGACTCCATTTATCGAACACTCTGGAAAAGGCAAAGCTACAGGGACAGAAAACCCATCCGTGGTCATCAGGAGCAGGGGGTGAGGCAGGAGGGACAGCAAAAGAACCAAGGGGAAACCTCCTGCAAATTTCTTTTTCTCAGTTGCAGAGAGGACAAACTGATTGATGTTAGTTAGACCAGCCCTATCAAACTGTTCAAGTTTTATGGTATATAAATGATAGCTTAATAAACCTTACTTTTAAGAAGTTACTCAAAGTTGAAAAAAATAAAAAACTAAAGGCTCCTTCTCCTCCAACCAGACCTATTTCTGGGAAGCAGGACCCAATCTGCTCCTAACCTGCCAGAGGAAGAGCATGTGAGGGCCTCACTCGCCGCCGCCGAGGGCCCCTTCACATCCATTTGCATCACTGACCATGGCTGGTTTTGACACTAAGCACTTGGCTCAAAGTCTATGAAATTAGCAGGCTCTGGCTGCTTGTACATCTCAACCGTCACAACTTTATTGACGAGAATGGCTACCAGCTGTCACCCTTGCCTCCTCCTCTGTACTTGGCGATTCAGACTTCATGGCCGCAGCAAATCAAACCAGGCTCCTGCTATGGCGCGTCATGTCGGGGTTGGAACTCATGGCCAAATGGCTGTAGCTCAGCTGTTGTGCTGCCAGTCACCCGTCACTGTGGGTTAAACCTGAGAGGCACGCAAGCAGCTTCCAACTCTTCAGACGTCTGAAAGGCAACTTGCTTTCCATACCAGCAGGCAACAAATCTGGGGGATGTTTAGCTCCTGGACTGTAGAATTTCTGGCTTTGTGGAAAGGGGGTAAGGAGGAGACTTGCTATCTTTCAGGAAAGAATGTGAAAGGGCCTCAAACCGGTGAGAGAGCAAACACATTGTCAGGAGCGTATCACCTAAGGTCAGCAGTTTTGAAGTTCCTGGAAAAATGTATCTACATGAATGAATCAAGCTCTCAGCACAATGAAGTCCAACTCTTCACAAAAACAAGCACAGAAAAACACTGGAAATCTTTCAGTGTCACTGAGGCATTGTAATTTATCCCTGTTAGATAAGCAGGACGTACAAAGATTTACAAAGCTTTTTTTTAAATAAAGATTTTATTGTAACTACCTGAGATTTCACAAGTACCATTTTTCTCTGAAAGTAAGAAAAATAGCCTCATCTTTTTGAAGTCTGAACATTATTAGGCTCACTTCAGAAGAGGACTTTTTTCTTTATTTTCTTTTTTTAATCCAATACAGAGATTGAGTCCAGGTCCTCATGTGTGATAGGCAAGTATTCCACCACTGTACTAGATCTCCAGCCCTTTCACAAATTTCATTTCTTGCTTATTTGCCCAGTCTGGCCTTGAATTTACGATTTTCTTGCCTCAGCCTCCAGTGGAGCTGGGATTACAGGTTTGCTAGAACAGTATTTCAGAGATTTTTTTCCCACCCAAGGGAAGTTCACATTTAGGCAGGGGCCACAGAGGTGAAACATTTACTGTGTATCTATCACATGCCAATTGCTGCGCAGGAAGCTCCACATATACTGTGTTATCATCTTCACAATAGTCCCGTGAACTAGGTCTTGATACTCCCACTTTACAGCTGCTGAAACTTTTTTTTTTTTGAAACAGGGTCTGCAGTTCAGGCTGGCCTTGAGCTCACTTTTGTAGCCCAGACTGGTCTCAAACTTGCAACAATCCTCCTGCCTCAGCCTCCCAAGTGCTGGTTTTACAGGCATGCGCCACCATGCCCGGCTAGCTGCTGAAACTTAAGTTCAGATGTTCAGTATTTTTTTTAAACTATATGGCAAACAGTGGCCCTGCCAGGATTTAAAGTCCATTATTTTGACTCCAAACCCCACATGTTTAGGACTTCAAAGCTTTCATTGTACCTTGTGTCCACCAGTTACGCCCAAGGTGGGAAGGGACAGCAGAGGCCAGAGTGAGGAGGCTCCAGAAGCACTGCTCACACTGCAGAGGGACGCCTCAGGGGATAATTCACTGAAACTTTCTGTACTTCTGTTCTATTTGTTAAGGGGAAAAAGGAACCTGACTTTCTATTTGCAGAATAGAAAAAAAAAGTCTGATCATTTTTGCCAAAGCACAGGTAATCTTTTCACTAGTTTTTCTGTACTATTGTGTGTTTACAGCCTAAGGAACTAATAAAAGTTATAAGTTTCTACATAGAAAAAAATTGAAAAAGACATAGCACAAAGGCAGCTCAGGTATGCTATCAGTCATCAGGATGTAGCCGTATCCAACGTTCAGGTGCTACAGATGCCACCTAGGGCACCTCCTCTCTGCAGCTGGATTAGGGTGTTCTCTATGCACTCCATCAAGGAGGAAACGGATTACAAACTGCAAAGTTTCTGCCCAGGAGTGCAGCTTTAATCTTGAGCCCTGGGGGCCAAGTGATACAACAAAGTTTCATCTTGGACATGCGTCCCTGCCATATCAGTGACACATGGCACATGGTGCTCAAGTCCATGGTGACTGCAGCTTTCTGTCATCTGTGCATTAGGCAGACAGTAGCTGCCCCACCCTCTGGCTTATTTCATCCTAACATGAGCAATCACTACACCCCATAGCAAAGGATGTTTCTGTTCATTCCAAGCCAAGCTGTGATAAAAATTCTGCCTTTTGTGCCAGAGAAATCTGGCAGAACTCATTTCTTGAGAGACACCTTGAAGGCACAGGCCAGGTCTTCTTTGCTGCAAGCCACACGCTCAAAGCTGTGCTCCCTGAGGCTCTCCGGGAGTCTCCGCCATGCTCACAGACAGATAACATTTCTCTGAGGTAAATCACGATGCTCCTGTAACATTTGGAATATTTTCCAAATATTACGCCTACACCTGTCAGGAACCGGACCCAGCTGTGCACTAAGAGCCAGAGAAACCAAGACAGTGGGAAAGCAGACCCAGCAGGGTCCCTGGCCTCAGCCTGAAGGGGCACCATCTTCAGTGAAGCCAAGGTTAGGAAGACAGGCAAGCCGCCTCACAGTTCACCGCTCATCTCAAGCCCAGGTGCACTGGGCAATTCCTCCAGCTGTTTCCCCGCTATTGTATGAATACAGCCGAAGACACCAGAAAAGGGGAGGCAGCTGGCTCCCGCCCCATGGCCAAGAACTGTTTGGAACTTGTCTTCTCTCACACCCGTGCTTCCTCTGACAAGGACTCTGGCTCTGAGGAATGACGCTTTTGTGTGAAATGACCATGGACCTTTCCAAGAATAGAAACAGAATAAAGAATACGTGGAATAAAGGTAGAATGACAAATAGAGACACAGAAAAGAGTGACAGAGGCTGGCTTGCTGTGTTTCTGTTTGTTCCCAGTGGACCTTTTCTCTCAATGGTGGGTCCCCTTGCCCTCCCCCTCGTGTTTGGCTTGTGATCAACAATCTACTTCTGCACAGCTTTATCAGAAGGAAAAATACCGACTGTGATTGTTTTTATCTGTAAGAAACTGAGTCATTTTAGTGCTGTGTTTTATCATGACTTTTACCCTTTGTATTGCTCTGGATTTCATACAACTGTTTTCCAATGAGCGTTGATGTAATATAGTTTCTGGGTTATGCAAGCAGTATCCTTGGAAGGAGAGCATATTTTAGAGCCCTTTGTAATAGAGAGAATTTGACGCCCCAAATTAAATCCCATTGTTTCCATGGTAGTCCCAGCATGAAGGAGGCACTTATAAAAAACAGTTGAATGTATGAATCAATGAAAAAATATACTAATTTAAAATAAAGTTGTTGCCAGGTGTAGTGGCACACACCTGTAATCCCAGCACTCTGGGAGGCTAAGACAAGAGGATAGTAAACTCGAGCCTAGCCTGAGCCACTCAGGGATTTAGCAAGACCCTGTCTCAAAGTAAAAAATAATAAAGGGGTTGTGGGTGTAGCTCAGTGTGACGGCCCTGGGTTCAACTGCCAGTACCACAAAAAGAAAAGGAAAAGAAAAAGAAGAGTTGTCCTGTACACCAAGAGATATTTCTAGAAATGTATTTCCAGGAAATTGCTGCAACTACCTAGTCATCACTAACCCAGGAAAAATGCTAAAGGAAACAGCCTTTTAAAGTTAGAAAAGGATAGGAGAAAGTCTTACTCTGAGAGAGTTTACAAGTTCAGGCAGTGTGAGACCCTATAACTTTGGTTCTATTGCAAGGTCGGGTCTTCACTTGGGGAGGGAGCATTTGAAACAACTCCATTCTGCAGGTGGCACATGATGCACCCGGGGGGTCCACTCGAAGGCAGCTTAAGATATTCGTTCACAGGCTTGAGGTGTCTCCTGAGCCAGGGGCAACACTGCTGCGGACACTGGGAAAAGCACTCTCCCCGAGACCATAGAGGAGAAATGGCCCCGTTGTAGTGCTCTTGTTCTCTTCTAATGACGTTGGTGGTGCTGTGCCAGGGCTGGGGAGCAGAATGCAGATCACAGGACAGTGAGAAAGAGAACAATTTTCACAGCACAGAAGCAATGAGATGAAAATGTGCCATAAACCAATGGAACGTGTGTGTGTGTGTGTGTGTGTGTGTGTGATCTCCTAGTTCCCCTAGAGTAGACCTTTCAATCACGAAATAGCTCACTGGGCACACATGTCCTAGGTTCACCTCCACCGCCACAGGGCTTCACTGTCACCTACTCAGAGGGCATTCCTCCCAGACCCGGAGCCCAGAAACAGATCCTAAATAGAGGGACAATTTTAAAGCTAACAACAACAACAAAATCAAAGAATGAGCTTTATATATTTTATGAATCTTTTTAAAAATCCCCTCAAGGATGTTTGGATGGTATCCTCTGAGGAATATATGCATTTTAGTTGAAAAAATGTAGTTAATTTTTAAAAATAATAGCTTAGTAATGGAATAAATATAACTGTTCATTTTTATTTAGAGTATCCCATCTATCTGAACACAAGTATCTATGATCTTATTTTCCAAATTTAAAAAAGGATCTATTTTTAACTCTTTAGCATTTAAAGGAGGGTGCCTTCCTATGACAAAAGCCATATTGCCAGAATTAGCCAATAATAAAAACAAGAAAACATGGCACTTCTTGCCAAGGTGACATTCAGAGTTGCTTCCCCCATCCCCCAAAGGAAACTAGCAAAGAGTATCTTGGCCAGGGAGCCCTCCCCCGCCTCCCCCCCACACCCTTTCCTTCTCTCCTACCTCCTCAAAGCTCATAAAGGCCCTTTATTGCTCATGCACTTACCCACATAGGAAATGTATCCGCGGTACCTAGGGTGTTTTTTTTCATTTGTTTTCTCTTCTAACATTTGATCACTGGCTGGTGAACTGTTTGGGCCCACAGAGATCTCCAGACCACCAGCTCATGTATTTGAAAGACATCTGTTTATTTGGAAAATGCAAATGTGGCCTACCTCAAAGACTGACAGGCGAGAGGTGACCCACTGAGCCAGCCAGGGAGAGGCTTCCAATCTGGAGATCACTCCCAATAGAGCCACTTAGCCCAGCCCCAGAATCCCAGGGCAGGGCTCACAGTTAAACCAAGCCACCTCGGCCCCCGAGAATCAGCAGGCAGCCTGCTTCGCACCCAGTGGAAAGTACTGAAGAAGTCACTGACAAAGGGACGGGAGCCTTGAAAGGGTGGCTCTCCCACTGAGGGCTGCCTGGTGGAGGGCCCCAGAGCAGGACACCAGCTCCTACCAGTGGCCACTGGTCCTCGTCCTCGTCCTTGGGAGGAGAAAGCCCGCCCAGGAAGGTTAATACCCGACTTTGATCTCTGTCAAGGCATACCAGCAAGAATTAATTTACATTTCAGATGAAAAGGTTGACAGCATGAAAAGGCAGCTTGTTGCTGGTGTGTGAATGTGCCGTAATAGATCGGGAATTCTGAGAGGAAGTTCTGAGGAAGCTGAAGGGATAAGCTGCGGCTGCTTTTATTGGGAAGGAGATGAAAGGAAAACAAATTTCAATATGCGTTGCACTGCAGCAACATGTAGGCCAAATGCTTCCTAAATTTCAAGGGCTGCGCTTTTAAAAATATATAACATATCTTAGCAACACCATTTTTTAAAAAAAGACCACTGGGGGCCAGAACCGAAAGTATAAACAAATGCATCCAACAACAAGCTTTGTTGAAAAACAATTAGAGGTAAACCTCAGAAAATGACCTGAAGTGGCTTTGCTAAGATAGCCTCCTTTATTTAAGCCTCCACCTACAGGTTTCAAAGGTGAGGGGACCTGGAAACCCCCTGGAGGCACAAGGAAGAGCTTACACAGAAGGGGTTTGGAAAATCACAACCCCAAACAGACAATTCAGAATGAGGTGCTTTGCTTTTTAGATAAACACAAAACTGCCTTAAATCTAAAGATAAAGAAAACCGTCCCAAGTAAAATTATGCTGCCCATAAAATGTAAATGCCTTTGCCCCATCCAAGCATCTTTCCCACCAGGGCAGCACATGTCCAAGGTGTTAAAGAAGGGCAGAGACTCCAGAGACCGTCTGCTTTCTCTCTGGCTGCCACAGAGCATAGCGGTGGCGTTGGAGGGTGGTGTTGGGGTCACCTTTGAGGCTGCCTAAGGCCCTGCAAAGTCAGTTAATATATGTTCTAACACCATTTGGTAGGTAGGAACACTTTAGCTGTGAGGTTATGGAAGGCGGATGCTTACAAAATTGAAAAAAAAAATGTGGTACCATGAAGAGACACGTTCTCCCCAAGTGGCCTAAGCAAAAGCACCCTATCCTACAGGTGCTTCATTGACCAGATGCTGGCATTCCTGTCCTGGGCCCGGGATGATGAAGCAGATCTCGCTGCTTTGATGCTGTGTTCACTTGGCATAACAGGGCGCAGAACAGGGAGCCCCTAAAGACGATTCTCATATAAGGAAAACTGGATTGGTGATATCTGTATACTGGCCTCAGTGGTCCAACAATATACAAGCTCAGTTTATATTTTAAAACATATGTTGGGATTTGGGCCAAACTGCCAGATCAGAAATCAGCCTAGTATCCTCTTTTGAAGGGAGATCCAAGTGTGTGTGTGTGTGTGTGTGTGTGTGGTCTGTGTGTCTGTGTGTGCGCGAGCGCGCATGCTTGGGGCAAATGGAGAACAACTGATGCTCTTTAAGTTGTCTTTCTTAAACTGCGACAATAATTGCATCCCTCTTTCTGAGACTTTGAAGTTGTGGAATTTAGAATTGGTAGGAGAAGGTGTTAAATGTTACACCTTTACATTTAAATGGCACCCCTTCCTCCCAAATATTTTAGTTCTGAACTACATCAGGCTTCAACGGTGGCCTGAGAGTCAGAAAAGAACCCCTGGAGCCAGCTTCGGGCAGACCTGAGCCGAGGCTGCAGCTGTCTTACTGAAGAATGTGCTTAGAGCTCAGCAGTGTCTGAAACCTGACCTCTCTCCCTGTCGCTCGGTCCACTGGCCTCTGCCCTCATTCCATCTCCAATTTCTCCAGTGTCTCTTGCTCACAGAGATCCTGGCGGGCTCTGCCAGAGCCTCATAGGAACATGCAGCTTCCAAAGAGGGAGGGAGGCCCAGCCTGGCAGCCACAGTGG
Organism: Chinchilla lanigera; assembly: GCF_000276665.1. NCBI lineage: Eukaryota > Metazoa > Chordata > Mammalia > Rodentia > Chinchillidae > Chinchilla > Chinchilla lanigera. Next base: position 4,247,121 of record NW_004955449.1, read on the forward strand.
ACACAATATGTGTGGGAGAGCAGACTGACCTGACAGCCGGGGAAGGAATGGATGGGAGTTACTAGAGCTCACACAACTCAGGGTGCCGAGGTCAAGCTGAGTCATAACAGCCACGATGTGCTCACCCCATGGGCCCCAGAGGACCATGCCTACCACCCCAAGGCCTAGATTTGGGAAAGTCCTGGAGTTACTCCTCCCACATGATGCTGAGAGGCAGGCCTTGAAAATAATCAGACCTTTAAACCAGCGCTCACATTTCACAGACAAGGGACTCTTGATTCCGTGTGAGACCAAAATTGGTTCCCTTAGCAGTATGCAACAAGGTCTCAGTCCAAACTGCATTCAAATGTTGGCTCTGCCACCAACAAGCTGTGAGATCATGTACAAGTTACTTCTCATCTCTGGACTTCAGTTTCCTCCTTTAGAACATCAGGACTATAAACAAGACCTGGTAGTACATGCCAATAAACTAGCACCAAGGCAGGAAGGAGGATGTCAAGTTTGAGTCCTGTCTGGGGAACTTGACAGTACCCTGTCTCAAAATAAAAAATACAAGTGCTGGGAGATGTAACTCAGTGCAAAGGCCCTGGGTCAATCTCCAGTACTGAAAAAAAAATGGGATTATAAGAGGACCCACTCTCAGCCTCTTAGCTAAGTGTGGCATGCAGCAAATGGTCAGGGTGGCCTTGTACACACACACATGGAGTGCGTCAGAACAAATATGAGGACCCCCAGAACGGCTGACTCACTGCAGGGCTCCTGAGTTATTAGCCTTTCAGCTTTTCTAAACTCATTTCAGCATAATCACAGAATATTTTCAAGTGGACACTGGGAAATGATGTTTTAATTACCTGCTTGAATATGAACAGCAGACTCACTCCTTCTGTTGCTTATTTTCTTAAATTTCCTCTGAGCATCATATCTTCTCCAGGCTAAAAATATAAAACCATGTGCTAGGAATGACATTAATTTAACAGCATGCCAGAGAATTGATATAAGCTGTTCCCCCTCCAGTCCATTGCCTCTCTTCCTGCCCTGCTTTCTCCCTGAACAAAATAAGCAGAGATATGTGAGCTATGGTGGGGAAGAGGAGGCCTCTCTGTACTCACCAGTGGCTTTAAAAATGCTTCTGGGGGGGCTGGGGATTTAGCTCAGCGGCAAAGCGCCTGCCTGGCAAGTGCAAGGTCGTGAGTTCGGTTCCCGGTACCGGAGAAAAACCAAAAAAAAAAAAAAAATTAAAAAAAAAAAAATGCTTCTGGGGAGCCATCTTTGTTCAAACAGTAAGTTTCCAGAACACTCTGGATCCCCCACAGGAGTCACTTGGGCCCCCAACCCCAGGTGAGGTGGTTCCCTGACGTTCCAATCCATGGAGGGAGTCTTGTCTTCAGGACTTGGGGATGCCATATGGGGGAGGGAGCTTGGGGGGATGGTGTGGAAGGCACTAGAATAGCCTGACCCTTTTAATGTTTTCTATTTTGGAGAAAGATAACCATGAGAGTCACAGAGAAAGATAGAGGGGAGTAATAACGGGACATAACAGTGGCTGACGGTGAGCTCAGAGCTAAAGAGCTGCTCAGGTAGGGGAAGCTGGAATGGGGGAAGGCAAAGGAGATGGGGCAAGAAGGAGAGACCAAAGGAAGGGGTTGGGGAGAGGGGGGTTAATCCTTTGGATACAGACTGAAGCATAAGCCAGCCACTAGGGGCTTGAGTGGCTCTCTTGACGGCCTGCTCCCCCAACCTCAGCCTGAGTATCTCCACTATCCAAGTGGCTGAGATTGCTTAGGACATGTAAAGTCAGCCAAGGTACAGTACGGTTCTAGCTTCTGATAGTGCAAAGGAATCATCCACCATGTTCAAGATCTGGTATTTTAACAACTACTCATCCATAGCACAGGAGTGACACTGCTGTCTGGAGCACACACAACCCGTGTACAGAGCCACCAGCTAGGCTGGCATAGGAGAGACTAGAAGTTTGCTCCCTTGGTTTATAGTTCTGTCTGGGCTAGAAAAGCCTGCTGGAATGGCATTGGTGTTATTGATGTTGAAAACCAGCCAGGCCTGGAAGTGTGTACGTATTACCTCAGCCATTCTGAGAGATGGGATGTGTGTCGGGTTTTACATTACCGGGTCCCTCACAATATCTCTATCTGGACACTTGTCACAGTGTACTGTAATGATCTGTGTGCCTCTCTGCGAGGTCAGAAACGCTGGTGGTCTTCTTAGGGCTGTAGCCCTAGTACCTAGTAAGGTGCAGACTTGTGGTAGACACTTGATAAATATTTGCTGAGACAAGGAAGGAGGCAAGAAAGAAGAAAAAGAAAAAGGGAAGTGGCCACTTAAAAAAAACAACAGGTGAGTAATCCTTAGTACTTAACAAAATGCCAAGACTTGGGGCAGCACTTATGAAACTGGTCCACTTACCTGACTGGATGGCGATGGCGCCCTTCTCTCTCCTCTCTCTGACTCTTCTATATCTCCTGGCTCCAAGCCACCCCTTGGTGTACGCCTGCAGCACAACCACTCTGCCCATGACTTCTCGCAGCAGCAAATTTAATTGCTCAACATGGTAATATTTGAGAAAAACCTGAAAAGAGGCATTCGTTTGCACATTACTCATGGGCTTCCCAGTAGAATCCACTCTATTCCAGCATATTTAATGTAAATATTAAAACTATGATCTAAATGGAGTTGATTTGATTTATACTGTTATTACTGATATTTTGGGGGCAAATACAATTCCCATTCTCAGGCAGCTGAGCCTTAATTATTGATGTAAGCAGAAGGCAAGGTCTCCAGGGCTGAAGTGACCCCAAATGCTCTCCAGGCCTGCATGGCATCACACAGGGGTCCCACTTTCTCAGCTTGAGCTCTGCTGTCTTTTCCTACAGCCTCTCACAGATGCGTAACCACAAGGACCACCCACGGCCAGCACCTGAAGTTGGAGGAAGAGGGACCTGGCTGACCCACTGGGATCTAATTTCTGCTGAAGAGCTACCACCAACATTCAGGCTAAAGCTGACTCTGTAGGGCAATTCAAGATGGGGCCATAAAACCTGGCATCTTGCAGGGACACAATGTTGCCCAAAATTAAAAGCTACACAAGATGAAATTAATAACCAGGATGGGCAATAAATAACACAACACGAGTTTAGAAAAAAACGAACCACACTATAGAGGAAACTCACCACCAGCATAATATGATTTGTCTGTTTACATGTGTGCTAGAATATAAAGGGTTCAAAACGAGAGTTTAAATAAAAGTAAAGTAAGTTCAAAGATCTAGAAGTGTGAAGCGGCTGTCAAAACACATGCAGAATTTTTCTCCTCTGGCCCCTAAGCTCTCTCTGGGCTCCTGACTCAAGATCAGCAGAGATCGTTTTTTAGGTTAGGGTCTCACCAACTAAACTACACCACTGACAAAGCCATCCTGCTGATGAAATCAGTGACAAGAGAGACCATCCCGGGTGACAATTCGAACAATAAGAAACAGCTAACCTTTGTCTTTCCCAGCACCCAGTGATCTAATCTGGACTTTTCCAAGATAGCAACACAGCTCTCTTTGCTAGCAGGCGGTGTTTGATGTGCTTTGAATGCCAAGTAATAATACCTACAAATAAAAGAGAGAAATGAAATATTTTTTTAGTAATCATTCGATTTAGTACAGTTGAACTGCTCTATACTCACTGGCAAGCCTTCTTCTTTCATAGTAAATATTTCTTGAGCACCAATAATAGCATATTGGGTGGTAAAAGATACACAATTTATTCTTACTAACTTGACCCCTACTTACATTCACATTTTCTATGACATGAGTTCTCGTTTTAGTGTTGTCTCATGAATTCATGTTCAGTGCATACTTGGTGTCTTTTGTTTGTAAAATAAAAATATCTAATCTTTTGTTTTTCTGAGACAAGGTCTTCCTATATAGTCCAGGCTGACCTTGAACTTAGTATGTACCCAGACTGGCCTCGAACTCACAGTCCTCCTGCCTCAGCCTCCTGAGTGCTGGGATTACAAGTATGTGCCGCCATACCTGGATCCTAATCCTTTTAGAAAGCTGAAATTTAGACAACTCTCTTAGTGAAAGTCATAATTTTATTTTATTTTTAGCTCTACTTATATATCTAAACTTAATCTACCATCTTATTAAATTTTTGGCCTCCCCTGTTTCATAATCTTTTTCCTCCCTTCCTACCTCTTTTACATTATTTTTGCTTGCTTTATTTATTTTTGTTCTTTTTTACTAGTATATATTTCCAAAACAAAATAATTACATTTGTCTTGGGGAACTGGTACATGTACGTATTACATCTCAGTTATGTTGTTTCTTTCCTTTTCCCCTCTCTGCCTATCTCCCTCATCCTGAGACCTCTCTGAAAATCCATAGTTTTAATTGTTAGTATTATTATTACAAAAATAATTTACATCCCATTGCACATATTTGACTACTTTTAAAAGTCCCATCTGAAGCAATCTAGAGCCAGCAAATGATACCAGCCCAACACCGTGGATTCTCCCTGCTGAACCCCATGCCTTGTTCAAGGAGAGGAATGGACATGTTGACTGATAACATCACAAAACCACATTTATTTTCTTGAATAACTTCATCTTAGTGAGCTTTTAAACTTTCGGAGGAAAGGATTTCTGGGTAGACTTGAAGAACACCACTGCCGAGGAAAAAAATATCTTTTCTTGACCCGTTCTAGGTTCATAGCTAAGAGTCCCGTAACAAGAGAAAAGTTGCCAATTTATTTAAATTTTATGTGACACTGGAACTTTCTTCCTCAAGGAAACAAAGACCTCAAGAAATACTTAAACAGGTGCATTTTTAGGCCGGGTTCCATGGAGGAGTCACAGAGAACTACAACTGCACAAAAGGACGTGACCTAGTGATAGAAACCCAGTACTCATCAAGTTCAGTGTGTTCCGTTTCCACAGAGACGCGCATGCTCCTTTGCTCTGGGAATAGGAAAGGCCACTCCCTAGTCCCATAAGTAGGGTCTTTATGACTCTTGTGGAAGCTCAGAAAATCTGCCCTAAATTCTGTGACTGCCTCAGGGAAAAGGGAAGGGAAGGGAAGGTCAGGGTGACCGCCGCGCCTCTGCTGTTCTCTCAGATGCCTAGCTGGCCACCATGTTTTGAGATAATGTGTCCTGCATGTCATCATTACCTAAAGGATTTTTTTCTCCCCCTTTCCCCTCCTCCTTCTCCTTCATCCTCTTTTTTTTGGGTTGTTCCTGTTTTTGCGGGTGACGGGACAACTGAGAATAGAACCCAGGACCTTGGGCATGCTAAGCATATTCCCTACCACTGAGCTACATCCCCAGCCCTTCCTTTCTTTTCTGTTCTGCCTGTTTTGTTTTGTTTTTTTAAACATAACTTGTTAAATATCTTATCCTTTCAGAAAATCTTACCTTTCCCCTAGAAACGTTCAAGGATCTTTTTCTTGCTCTTTGCTGCCATCTATAATTAAATTCAACCCCTCAGAAACTTAAAAATAAACCTATGTCTTTGTCAAAGAATTTTTTTTGCCACTCCTCAGACAAGGCTGTTCCGCTATTTAGAAATTACTTTGAAATAAGTGTAGAGCTGTTTTTACTTTTCAAAAAAAAAAAAATCATCAAAATATGAAACATGTATTTTCTTTCTGTCAAATGCACCCATACCTTTCTGTTTATGGAAACATAAATATACCTGATTAGTACTTAAGTTAACCTTATTTTTGTGTTATACAACCATTTCTAAAATTACAATATAAGGCTAGGATTGCTGGAAACATTTGCACTCAGAGATCCTGGGACAGTTTCCAAAGTCTGTTTGCATCTTTGAGGAACAGGGACGGAGCTCTCAGAACCCTTGAATGGTGACAGGAACCAGATGATGGCGGATCTTTTGACCAAGCCTAGGAGCCTGCTGAGAGCTGAGATCCTGGAGGATTCAGTGGGAGGAGGGGCATCCAACAGTCAAGCAGGGGCCTATTTGGGCAGTTGATGGCATCGGCCCATATTCTTCCACCTCTGTTTCTCCAAGACTGTAGTTTTAGTTGTAGCTTCTCTGACTTGGGTCTGGCTACAGCAAAAGATTTGTGATGATAATATTCATGCCCAGCTTAGTTCAGAAGAACGTAGGTAATAGTACTACGGAGAGGTGAAATCTCAAAAGCTAACCGATAAATGACACGGCTACAACAATCAGCTCAGAGGGGTGTAACGTGTTTCTTCATGGGGTAACTTTGGAATCTAGCAGGTACCATGGTGAAAAGGCACCACGATTGGGCTCCTGTGCTCCACTGTAAAGGCGACACGGAAGGGAAGCAAGTCAAGAGATCTGCCAATGACGGGGCATCTTTGGAGGGGGAATCTACGCCACCTTCTTCGTAAAGTAGCTTGGTGCTCCTGGAGTAGCAGGAGGTGTGGAAGAGCACATAATAAGCATCCTGGTCTCTTTGGAGGCTGTGGACACTGAAATGCAAGTTCTTCCCTGTCTTATAGATCTAACTGATCTCACAGGCTGATCACTGAGTTAAAATGAGTTTCTGTCTCTTTCTATGGGAAAGGCATGCATGTGCATTCCTGAATTCTCACAGTATGGAATAGGAATTAGATATGTGGCTCTTAACTCCATGTATGTATGTATGTACGTATGTATGTATGTATGGTGGTAGATGTGGGGCTTAAGACTCATTGGTACAAGCTACACATATCTAACTTAGAAAATGCTTTTAGTATAACACATGGTATAAAATGTTTGGAGCTCCACATAGCTCCTGAAGACCCTTCAAACAGCTAAGAATTCTTAGATTCTAGAACCCAATGAAAGCTAATACATTTCTCAAAAGTTTCATTTTATTAAAATAACCACCAAAATGGTAAATACTCAGTTGAAAAACATTTCCAAAATGTTGTTCAGCTTTCTCTTAAAGATATTTTGTTTTATAAAATGTGCACTGTTCAAGGAAGAGCTTTCAAATATAAAAGGCAAAGCAGCCTGTGAAATATTGGTTACACTTCCTCCTGTATTTGAATGACTGAACCATAAATTGGAGGGATCTGTAAGGTTGTAGGTCGTGTTAGTTCTTTAGTGCTGCATAACAAAGGATCTTAAAATTTAATGCTTTAAGAGACAGGCATTTATCAACTCTCAGTTTTTGAGGGTCAGGAACTCAGGAGTCCTTTGTCTGGTAATTCTGGCTCATGGGGCTCTCATGGGATTATAGGCCTGCAGTTGGCTGGCACTGAAGGGCCCACTTCCAAGTTGGTCCATGCACGTGGCTGTTGGAAGGATGCCTCATTCTCTCCCACACAGGCCTTTCCAGAGGATGGCTTTTCTTAGGGGGAGGTGGAGAGAGAGAGAGAGAAAGACAGAGAGAGAGAAAATATGCAAGGAAGAATTCACAGTGTCTTTTGCAACCTAGGTTTAGAAGTAAAACCATCGATTCTTCCATATTCTTCTACTCATTAGATGTGATTCATTAAGTCCCACTAACACTCAGTGAGACAGGAATTAAGTTCCACCACTTGAAGAGAGGAGAATCATAATTTGTGGACTGTGTGTGTGTGTGTGTGTGTGTGTGTGTGTGTGTGTGTGGCACTAGAAACCAAACCCAGGGGTGTTCTACCTGAGCTACATTCTCATCCCTTTTTATTTTTAGACTGAGGTCTCATGTTAAATTGCCCAGGTTATTAATTTACTCAAAACTTGGCATCCTCCTGCTTCAGCCTCCCTCAGGGCTGGGAGTACAGGGTGCATCAGTGCACCTGGCTAGTGAACATATTTTTAAACCACCACAAAGGATATCTAGATCGTCAAGTCTTTCTTTTGATGAAGAAAAGCACTGTCAGTGATATGAAATGATGTAGTCAAGTCAACAGAAAGTAAATGTCAAAGGCTAAAATGATTATTCAAGTTGCCTGACTTCCAGGTTATGGATTTTTTTAAAAAGGAACCCATGTGAATATAGCTAATGAAGTTTAATTTTAATGTAAGGAAAGGAACAGAAAAGGATAAAAGTAAATGCTACTTCTTACCAAGATTGATAAATTTGCCAAGTATGAATAAATTTTTTTCTACATGAAAAAAATTGAAAATTTGGAGAGAATTTATCCTTTTTTAGCTTCATTATCTGTTTAATTGCAATAGTATTTCCATGTTACATTTACTATGCAATCTACAAAGCAGTCCCAGCAAAATGCTGCTAATCTGAGCTCTTCTGGACACAATGTGGACAGAACTGAGCTGGTCAGACTTTGGATTTGACCACCACGTGTTGCAGGTATAACCAAGGAATCTGGAACTTGTTGGACAGAGTACTAGGAGAGAGCTGAAGAGAGAATTAGGGAGACCTGTGGAAGATCTCCTCAAGTATTCAGCAGGGTACCGGTGAGCACATGCATAGGAGGAAATGACCCCACCCCTCAGAGAGGATCACAGAGAATGTGCCTGAGGCCCACACAGACTGGGGATAGAGCCTGTTCCTACCGTTAGTTGTAAACACAGCTCTCGTCTGACCTACAAACCTTACAAGCGAGATCTAAAAGATAAAATTATTTCCAGCTAATTTAACTGGATCCCAGGGTGAAGTACAAAAGTATTTATAGGGATACAAAGAAATGAAATTAGCAATAATTTCACATCAACTCAAGATTATTAGACCTGAAGGAAAATGAATCATAATGAGAAGAAAAATCAACCAACCAAAATGGACCCAAAGGTAACACAGGTATTAAAATTAAAAGAGAAGGACATTAAAATAGCTATCTTAACTGTATTCCAAACGTGCAAGAAGTTGGGTAGAGAAACAAAAGCCCTTTGTAAGATCTAAAAAGAACTTTAAGAAAGGAAAACTGTACAATAATGGCTGAGATGAAGAATATACAAAATTAACAAGAAATGAGATACTGCAGCGAAGAGATTAGTGAACGTGAAGACAAGCCATTAGAAACTATATGAAATGAAACACAAAGAAAAAATCATTTAAAAATAAGAACAACTTTGGTGAACTGTGGGGCAACTTCAAGTGGTCTTAAAATGTAATTGGAGGGGCTGGGGATTTAGCTCAGCAGCACAGCACCTGCCTGGCAAGTGCAAGGTCATGAATTCGGTTCCTGGTACCGGAAACTACCCCCCACCAAACAAAATGTAATTGGAGTCCCTGGAGGGGAGGAGGAAAAAAATGATGACAGAAAAAAAACTTAAAGAAATAATGGCTTGAAAATTTCCACATTTGATGATAATTGTAAACTAACAGATCCAAGAAGCTAATAAACTCCAAGCACACCAAAAGGCATTAAATGAGACTGCCAAAACCTATGATAAAAAGAAAATCTTGGGGGCTGGGGATTTAGCTTAGCAGCATAGCACCTGCCTGGCAAGTGTGAGGTCGTTCGATTCCCGATACCGGAAAAAAAAAAAAAAGAAAGAAAATCTTAAAGGAAACAAAGAAAAAAACAAGCTATATACGGAGGAACAAAAACAAATATAACAGAAGAGTTCTCAATAGAAAAAATTCAAGTTAAAATGGAATAAACTCTTTAAAGTAGTAAAGGAAAACAAGTTCTATACCATGTGAAAGATATCTTTCAAATACAAAAGCAAAATAGAGACTTTAGACACATTGAAGCTAAAAGAATTTATCACCAGAAGACTTGCACTAAAAGAAATGATAGAGGAAGTCTTTCACACAGAAGGAAAATGTCACCAGAGGGAAGTATAGAACTTCATAAAAATAAAAATATGTTGGTAAATATATAAAATATTGTTATTAGTTAAATACTTTTAAAATATACTTGGCTGGACAATGACAACAATTTATTGTGGCATTTATAATATATAGAGCAATTAAATGTATGATGATAAAAGCATACAGGTCAATAAAAAAGAAATGGAGGTGGACTACTGTAAGATTCTTATCCTATATGTGAAGTGCTACAAGACTACTTGATTGTAGGCAAGGATAAGTTAAAGATGTGCTCTCAAAACTATAAAGCAACCAAATAACCAAACAAAGGTTAACAAAGATCATTTGAATCATACAAAATACTCAGTGAATCTTGAAGAAGGAGCAGCAGAAGCAGGTGGCAGCAAAATGATAGACTGAACCTAAACATACGAATAATAAGTGAAAAGTAAATGGTCAAAGCCCCTCCCCATTTAAAGGGAGAAAACTGTAGACTACATAAAAGAGTAAACACAACTATACACTGCTTTTAAAAATACACAAATATAAAAACACAAGTAAGTTCAAAGTAAAGGATATACCATGCTAACAGTAATCCAGTGAAAACTGTACTACCTATATTAATATTGAAGTAGATGTCAGAGCAAAATACCTTGAAATAAGTCTCTCCCCCCTCCAATGCATATATCTATACATTTTATTGGTTCTGTTTCTTTGGAAAAGCCTGATTATTACAACTACAGTCTGTTTTGCTGTCACTTACACACACCAAATGAAGACAGAGACAACTTTGGTGATAAACTTCTTGTAATATGGCTAAGGCAAGAGGCAAGTTTTGTGCAAAATCACATGGCAGAATGTTGGCTTTGAGTAACTTCTTTCCTCTCCTATCATTTCCTCTCCCTTGGTTCACTGATTGCCCAGGTTCCACACAGATATTGGGGCTTCTGTACTATACCTGGGGGGGTCTAAAATGCTGAATACCACTGTTCCCCTACATTCTCATAAACAGACTATCCCTGCCCTGTGTCAAATTTTTCTGTGCCTAGGCATTTCCACAGGCCCTATGGCGAAGGGATTTAGTCTAGGCTGGTTCTGAACTCATGATCCTCCTGCCTCAGCCTCTTAAGTGCTGATATTATAGGTGTATATCACCATGCCTGGCTTAAGAAGCATTTAGATCCTGAAGGGAACTTAGAGTCACTGATAAAAATTGTTTCTTTAAATAGAGGAGAAGGGCAGAAAGAAGGCTGACTCAAGGTTAGAAACTCAGGTAAGTGGAAATCTTCTCATTTCAAATTCAGGCTTCTCTGCGCTCATCAAACCCACATCTTCCCTGGGCTCTGGCGTCTGCGTAGTAGGCCATGTGTACTATGGCTGACTCTCTGTTGGGGACCTTTCATGTGCCAGCACTTTTTACCTCACTGGAACTCGCAAGTGTCTCTAGGGGTCTGAAATATTAGGCTTTTGACTTCGAAGTGTTGATTTCCTGTATCTGAGCACCAACTGCCAGGCTTGGTGCATGTGTGAGGGACAAAACAAGCTTCTCCTTGGACTAGTGCATCAGCAAAATTCTTGAACATGGACTTCATCACACATCACACCCTTCTGAGCAGTCAGATTCTAGTCCTGCTCATCCTCTTTGATGTACTTTGCAAGTCTTTCTAAAGGATAGGTACTGATACACGCATAAATGCTATCCAATCTGATGATGATTTTAATCCACTTCTTCCCCTCCGTGGAAAATCAGTTCTGTCTCCATTACCGTTCATCTCAACGTGTGTTTACTTGATAAAGCTTCTCCTTTGAACCGATCATAACATCTGCCTTGTTATCTCATACCACATGAATAAGTTAACAAATGCATCTTTATTTCTGCATCTCCGACATGATTTTTATCTTTTTCTTCATATTGTCTTTTAACAAAAACAAAAAAAAAAGAAAAGAGCACAAACATCCAGCTTACAGAGACTCGACCTAACATAGCACCACAGCAGAACTGGAGCCAGGAAGTCCCCACACTTACACAGAGCTGATGCTGCCCAGCGGGCTCACAAGTACTGTCCCTTCTCTACTCATAATTTTTGAAAGGAAAATATTGTTTCATAGAATATTCATGTTGGACTTCACTAAGAAAGTCAAATTTTTCTGATCAGATGTATTGATTACTGCCCAAACAGTTGTAAAATGGTACAGTTGTCTCTTAGTATCCATAAGGAAATTGGCTCCAAGACCCCAGTGGATACTAAGATCCAAAAATGCTCAAATCCCTTACTTAAAATGGTGTAATATTTACATAGAACCTATACACATAGTCTCACATACTTTAAATTGTCTCTAGATTACTTTTAATACCTAAAACAGTGTAAATGCTAGGTGAATATTTATTAGACTCTATTGTTTAGGGAATAATGACAAAAACACTCATATGAGATAAAAAATATATTAGTATTGGAAATTGCTTACATTTTTGTAACCTCTTATCCTTCCAAATTGCATTTCTCATCTTGGTCCTTCTGTGCCTGCATTTTTACATTGCTTGGGAAACATCTGTGTCCTCTAAAGATGCCTTTGAAATCCTAACCTATAATGAACGGACTCTACTTTGATGCATCCCTCCAATCTGAGTTTTGCACTCAAAGGCATACAAAACATCTGTACCTCTAAATGGAGATTTGTACAACCCCAAATTAATAGATTTTCCCCTGGCTTATTATCTATACTGAAACATTTTTCTTATTAAAAACCTTAAGTAAATACCTTCTTTCAGGATAGATTGTTCACTCCGGATAGTTTTAGAACTTTGGCATAGCCGCATTTTCCCTGTGGGCTACTTTCTATCTTGACTGTTCATCTCCATCCATTTGTGCATTAAATAAAACTTTATGTATGCTAAGTCTCAAATGCTGTGATTCCCCACGGGTTTGCATATTTGAGGGTTGGTTCCCAGGGTGGCAGTTTGGGAAGGTACTGGGATCTTTAAGAGGTAGAGCGTAGCAGGGCGTCTTTAGGTCATGCGGGAGCACGGCCCTGGGAGGGAGAACGAGTCACTTGCAGGTTAAGCAGGTTGTCACAAAAGCCTGCGTCCCTCTCTGGTTTCCTGTTTCAAGATGTTAGCTCTTCTGAAAAAGCTGAACTCACACAATGCAGGGTGCACTGATTTGCCTGGCACCAGTATAAGTGCTATATGTTGTGTGTGAGCAATGTAGAATGAGTTCCCTGCCCTTGTGAAGCTTATGTACTAGTGAGGGAAACAAACATTAAATAAAAATAGGAAGACATCATTGAAGGATAGGGATAAGTGCTATGAAGAATATTAAATCAGGATAGGGGAATCAGTGAATATATTTTGGGGTGTTTTGGCCAGCACCCTTAAACAATCAGGGCAGTAAGGGAATCCAAGTCATCTCCCATGAGGAGCTACTTCTGGGGCTGGAAGCACTGAGCTTAGAAACTAAAGGACAGCAGGATCCCATAAACAGTCATGTGCAGCCCACCTGCATCAGACTCACCTGGAAGCTTCACAAAACATGAGGGCTCCTTAGCCACCCCGTAGATTTTTCTAACATAGAATCAGGATCTCTGGGGCCAGACTCAGGAATCTATATTTTAATAAGTTCTATAGTTTGAGAACTATGGATTTAGGGGAACATGATAACTGCTATCAAGTAGAGAAAAACCAGGGGTAGGCTGGAATGGATGCTAAAAGCTTCTGAAAAATTATTTTGGTCAGGGTGAGGAAGTACATGGTGGTCATCAAATATCCATTAACATGAGATGGGCTGCCTTGGGAGCCAGGGGGTGAATTCTTAGACCCTAAAACTATTAAATGGGAAGCTAACTGACAAGGTCAAAAATGTTGCCAAAAATGAAAGAGATTTCTAGGGACTTCAGCTAGGTAGTTGGATGACCCTCTGAGATTCCTTTTAACAAAGATGCTATGCTGACTTCTCCCTTGGCTCAAGAAATTGCCTCTGTGATTTAAAAGCTGATGTTTATTATTGCCCAGTACTGTTACTGGGACAAATCCTTAGTTATTATCTTATGTTTAACTCATAAATTGGCAGACTCCTAAAATTTC
>NW_004955449.1:4260977-4313388 GCF_000276665.1 Chinchilla lanigera
TTTTTTTTTGGTTTTTCTCCGGTACTGGGAACTGAACTCATGACCTTGCACTTGCCAGGCAGGCGCTGTGCCGCTGAGCTAAATCCCAGCCCCTTCTTTTTCTTTTTCTTCCTTCTTTCTTTCTCTCTTTCTCCCTTTCTTTTTCCCTTTCTCTTTTTCTTTTTCTTTCCCTTTTTCTTTTTCTTTCTCTTTTTTTCTTTCTCTCTTTTTCTTTGCATCTTTCTTTCTTTCTTTCCTTTCTTTCCTTTCTTTCACTGTGTAATGCAGGCCGGCCTTGAACTTGCTTATGTAGCCCAGGTTGGGGCTTGAAACTCACTGTGATCCTCCTGCCTCAGCTTCCTGAGTCTAGGTTTTCTTCTAAGAACAGCTGAAGGCCACCTTAAGGGATTAGGCAAGGATAGGACATGCATGATTTTGATCTGCTTTTTAAAAGAAACTTGGGCAGTTTTGTGAAGAACAGATTTCAGTAGGGCCAAAAGTGAGTTGGGGGTTCAGTTTGGATAGGTGAGAAGGATGAGGACCAGTATGGTTGTCTTGGAGAGGAGAGAGGCAGATGTATTGGAAACAGCAGGGACTGGGTAAGTAGAGATCTGAGGGAGATAAAATTACTTCTCCATCCTGGCTTATAGGTTAATATGGATAGAGAGGAACGGGAATGACTAGATAAAGAACTGTTAGTTTGATGGGTGGAAAGGGGTCAGGTGTTCAGTTTTGAACATGTTAATTTTGAGAGGCGTATGAGGTACCTGTAGGAAGATATTAAGTAGGCAGGATATAATAATCACAGTCTCTTACCCACAATTCTGAACGCCCAAAGCTCTGAAAAGGTTTTTCCCCTGAAACTCAGTAAGTAATAAAACTTGACCTGAGCTGTTGTGAAGCTGTGTATAGTCTTTATCTTGCTTAGACCGAATATACAGACATTTTCCTGTGGAAGTATTAATGTTCAGTAAATCTGTTTAATAAACAGATGCTATTTCAGACCTTGCTGGTAGTACTATAAAATGTATACTATTGTTTTTATAATGTGCATCTTTATTTTAAACACTGAAAAAAGTTTACATTTGGAAGCACACCTGGTCTCAGAGATTTTGAATAAAGGATTATGAGACTATTAGAGTGTTTGGGGCTAGGGGTTTATCTCAGCGGCACAGCACCTGCCTGGCAAGCCCAAGGTCGTGAGTTCGATTCCCAGTACCGGAAAAAAACCAAAAAAAAAAAAAAAAAAAAAAAAAGAAACTACCAAAAGAATAACAGTGTGGCTACTTCCTGAGAAATGCGTTGCTAGTTGATTTCATTGTTACATGAACATCCTGAGTGTAATTACACAACCCTAGATGGCATACGTCAATCACTGGACATAGCCTTACAATGCAATCAAGAGATGCATTAAACACGAGATGCATATGGCACATTTTTATAGTAAGCTAATTATATCTATTTTAGAATATAAAATAAAAATTAAAAGTGTACTATAGTAACTATATAAACCAATAAATAGCCATACATAGCCACTGACTGTTAAGTAGTATGTGCTGCACATAATTCTATGTGCTAAACTTTTATACAGTAGGCAGCACCATAGGTTTGTTTACACTAGCATCACTGCAGCTATGAGAGTCATGAATTGTGCTATGGCCTTACAAAGAAAAATTTCAGCTCCATTAGAATATTTTTACTGAAATATCAATTATGTGATGCATGAATGTATTTGTGAAATTCTTCCAGGTTGTTGTCTATTGTAAAAGTTTACTTATTCTTGTTATTGTATGATGTTTTGCTTTATAAGTATGTCACATTTTATCCATTCTTCTAGAGAGGGCTATATGGCATGTTTTCACCTTTTGGCTACCATCAGTAACGCTGCTGAGAGTTACTTTTTTTCATTCATCTTAGACTGTGCATGTTTACAGTATTATGCTATACTCAGAGAATGAGAGTAATAACTTCATGCTGTGCCCAGTCCTCTAGTTACACCACTAATGTATTGCATAAAATTACTCAATGACCCGGAGGTACTACATATGTGTGTGCATGCACAGGTATATGTGTATGTAGCAAATATTTTTTCTTTACAAAAATGAATAACGGTGGCCACTTTAGAAAGAAGAAATGGTTAGATAGATGCTGTAAAATGGGATTAGGGATATAGAAAAAAGTTCTAAAGCATATATAATAATTAACATCTTTACAGGAAATGAATTACACATTATTGTTGTAAAAAAATCAAAATAAAAACATACAGAGCAAAAAATTAATTTCAAACATTATATAAGAATTGTTATTAATGGTAATAGGCCTAAATTCTGGCTAAAGAATCACAGATCTACTAAGCTGATCAATATCACTTGCATTTCATGAGGCAAAGCACTTCAATTAACCCTTTTCCTGTTTTATGTCACTAGTGAGGGATTCTCGACCTATGTCAATGACCACCCAGGAGAGACCCAAAGTACCAGACAATTATCTGAACAATTCAATCAATATAAATCATTTTTCTCTTATGTAGATAATGAAGATAGCAGAGCTATTTGGCTTAGATAATTTGACAATTACCCTCAATTGCCCATTTCCCTTTGTGTGTCTAAATTCCAGATTTAGTTTATTAAGTTCTTATATTTACCATGAGCCCTTTTATTTTAATTTTTCCCTTCATGCTTGGCCTTGAGTAAAGAAAAAGAACAGCTGGCCACCATCTGCTGAAAGAAGAAAGGAAGAAGAAAGAAAGGAAGAAAGAAAGGAAGGAAGGAAGGAAGGAAGGAAGGAAGGAAGGAAGGAAGGAAGAAAGGAAGGAAGGAAGGAAGGAAGAGAAAGAAAGAAAGAAAGAAAGAAAGAAAGAAAGAAAGAAAGAAAGAAAGAAAGAAAGAAAGAGGAAAAGAGACAATTTATTGTATTCTTGAATCTGGACCTTAGAATAAGCAGTCCCATTGATCTCTGTTACTGGATTGTGAAAGTCCTGAGATGGTAAATTCTTTCTGATACAGTTTCACTCACTAAAGCACTCTGCATACAACAGTCACTTAATAAATGCTTCTGGAGCTGATTCTGCCTTATAAACTCCAATGAGAGGCCTTCCAAGGGGAGAAAAACCACCACAATACTGGGAATTAGAAATTGAGGCTCACTTTATTCACAAATTAGCTCATAATAGAAAGTTAAACTTCAAACTGATTATCCTATTTTACACTGAGGAAAATTATTAATGGACTTTTTTTCTCTCATTGGGTTCTACAAATTGCTTTTGCAATGAATATTCAGATGTGTTCAACTGTCTCATTTATTTTGAGGGTAGGCTTTGATATTAGATAGACTCCCATTTCACATTCTGACCCCACCACGTTCCAGCTGTGGGACTTTGAGCAGTTTCCTCATGTGTAAATCCCAAGTAATATGATCCACGTGAGGGACTACTTCCAGTGTTAAGTGAGATCAGATATGTGAAACCTTTGCACGAAGCCTGCTATCAGCAGGTGTTCAATAAACGCCCATCTCTCCCTCCTTCCCTTCTTTTCTTTGGCAAAAATAGATTTGCCTTCTCCCTCCCATGTGTGTGAGAAAAGCCAGCTGCTCATCTTTCTCTGAGTCATCCCTAAACCACTGCAGCCAGGTCTGGGCAGATAGATTTACTGCAAACCCTTAGAACGTGCTACAGGAGGGTTGGAAGTTGGCTGACGATTGGGCAGCAGTCCCCTGCAGCACTGCGTTGGGAAGATTTGCAAGGTCACACCTGGGATCGGAAGAAAAAATACGTGGGCTGAGGAGTCTGGTCTGTAAGCCAGGCTGGAGGCTTATGGGCTGCTTGCTCAGTGACCTGTATTTATCCTGCCTGTTCCTGAAGGCTTCCTCGCCTTCTTCTTTCTCTTGCTCTTCCTCCTTTACTCCCTTGCGTTCATCATTATCTCATTCATTTTTCTTTTTGCTGCTTCATTCTTATCACTATTTCAGTCAGCCCTACTGAAGTCCGTACTAAGGAATCCCCAGGCAAGGACACAGAGCTTCCACCCAGCCACTGACTGGCGTGAGGTGAGCTGGGCACCAACCCAAAGTTCTGCGCGAGCCTTCTCTGCAGACTTGCCGTCTTCTGATGCCTTCATGACACTTTCCCTCTTGTTTCCCTAGTTATTTCTTTTTCTGTTGTTTCCATAGCTTGGCACTTGCTCCTACGTGTAACTGGCTTCTTGTCTGTGACTGAATTAGTTCTTAAAGCTGCTCATAAGGCAGAATATTAGGGAAATCAGGAAAGATGGCTTGGATTTATTATTACTGCCACTACTGAGTATTTGGAGAATAGCATGATTGATGTTACCTCTTGTGTCTATTTCCCAAATCACGACTGCACATTTCTGGTTAAATTTACAGGCTGTCAATGGCAGAGATAATTTTTTCCTAATAGTGTAATTGAATGCACGAAGGGCAACCGTCAGCAGAGTAGGCTCCGTGAGAAAGGCAGGGCCCTAAAAGAATTTATACTGAGTTTCTGGATGGTCTGTGTTCGTAGGGGGGATGCATTAGCCTAGCAAAGCCAATTTGAACCCATGCTCTCTGAATTGGTGGAGTAACCTGGACTCCTAGAGATGGGGCACATCTCCGGCCTCAGACTCTCCATCTATGAATGAGAAAGTTGAATCAGCTCATCTCTTACAGTCGTTCAATGATATTGTACAAAGCACTTTTAAAAAGTGTTTCTGGGGGCTGGGGGTTTAGCTCAGCGGCACAGTGCCTGCCTGGCAAGAGCGAGGTCGTGAGTTTGATTCCCGGTACCGGAAAAAACAAACAAACAAAAATTAAAAAGTGTCTCTGTTTTTTTTTAATAAGCAGGATTGGAACACTGGTAACAGAGGTGTTAAGAGAGAAATCAAGTCACCCAAAGTCTCATCTCCAAGCTCCTCTATTCTTCTTTTTTTTTTTAAAAATAGAATCTTGCTAAGTTGCTGAAGCCGAGCTTGAACTTGGGATGTCTTAGACACTTTTCTTGTTGCTGGGGCAAAACACCTGACACCCAAAGTTAAAGGAGGAAAGATTTATTTTGGCTCATAGTTTGCAGAGGTTTCAGTCCACAGTAGGCCGGCTTCAAGGCAGGGTGGCACAGGAGGGGGGCATTGCAGATAAGAAGCAGTTTGTGGCAGCAGAAGACAGCAAAACCAAATTAAGTAGCAAGCCAGAAAGGTGACCCAGGACAAGTCTCTTTCTGTTCCTTATGTCTTATCCAGGCTACCCACCCTTTGGGCAGGGAGCACTCAAACCCTTAATCTTAGTGCCCTTTATCCTAGCATCACACCATCAATCAATCTATTACACACTCTAGGCTGGGGATTTAGCTCAGTAGCACAGCACCTGCCTGGCAAGTGCAAGGTCATGAGTTCAGTTCCCGGTACTGGAAAAAAAACCACACACACAAAAAAAGATACACACTCTAGATCCACCCGACACTGAAGAAACCCCACCTACTACCACATGAGGCTTTCAGGGAACATTTATACACAAGCCGTAATAGGATCCTCCTGCCTCAACTACTTAAGTAGCTAGCAATATAGGCATGTGCTACTACACCAGCCCCCTGCTATTCTAATACATAAATGACCCAAAAGGCATCAGTACACATGTATACAACTGGGAAATGTGAAGAGTACATTTTTTCAGCTAAGCAAAGGATATGGGCAGGAAGTACAAACTGCAAAGACAGCAGTTGTTAGAGACTTGGCCTGTATTGGTCACTTTCCTGTTGCTGGAACAAAATACCAAACACATGCAAAAAGGAGAAAAGGTTTATTTTGGCTCGTGGTGTCAGTGGGCTCAGTCTATAGTTGGCCAGTTTCAAGACAGAAACAGCACGATGAAAGGCGCCTGGTGGAAGAGGACTGCTCACTTCATGGTGGCCAGGAGGTAGAGAGAGGGAAGGAGCCAGCCGAGAACACAGCCTCTCAGGACACACCCCCAAGTGACCCATCTCTTTCAAGCAGGCCTCACCTGCACAGGTAAGACTTTTGGTAGTAAACCATAAAATGTAAACCATAACACACCTCACCTGAGAGCATGCCACATATAATTACTATCCCTGGAAGGTAAATGTGGACAGTTCACACAGTGCATCACACATTTCTCTGACAAGACATCCTCCCCAAGTACTATCCCTTTGCAGATCGAGCTCCACATATAAATCAACCTCCAGGGAACTGAGAGTTCTGCTCAACTTGTCACAGATGTTCTGGCTTCCTAGAGTTGTACATAAGGATTTGTTTTTACCCGACTTCCACCTATGTAGGCATAGGTGAAGGAGAAGAAATTTAAGGACGCCTGGAGGATTTGTGTTAACTTATTTGTATTCACTGCTGACTTCCCAGAGAAAAGAGAAGAATTTTCAGAGCACAGGAAAAGAATTTTCATTCATCAAAAATTAAAGTTGGATTTCAGCCTTTCTCAAACGCTGGATTCTTCAGTGGTGCTGATTTTTCTCTTAACCCTTGTGTAGGAGCTGGCACTAACCTTAGGGAATACCAGGGGCTCCATGTTCCCAGGTGCTTTCACAATGATAACTTGGTGATTTAAGTTTCCTTTGCAAGAGAGAAAGGAATGTACTATAGGTTTAAGCTTTACCAGCTAGAGATCATGGTACTACTTGTAAGGTAGTTATAAAATCACATGACTGATTTTTTTTTTTTTTTTTTTTTTTTTTTTTTTTTTTTTGGTTTTTCTCCGGTACCGGGAACCGAACTCATGACCTTGCGCTTACCAGGCAGGCGCTTTGCCGCTGAGCTAAATCCCCAGCCCCATGACTGATTTTTTAAAACATCACATCCAAACTGATGTACTGCTAAACATGGGTGCCTTTTCAAAGACCATTCCCTCTGCAGCTCCTTGGGAGATTACATCTCTAGGACTGTCACAAACATTTCAGAGAATTATTTCTAGAGTCAATATCTGAACTTCCATTTAAAAATTATCTTCAAAGGGCTGGGGATATAGCTCATGGCACAAGCGCATACCTGGCAAGCACAAGTTCCTGAGTTCGATTCCTGGCACAAAAAAAAAAA
This sequence comes from Chinchilla lanigera, assembly GCF_000276665.1. Classification (NCBI taxonomy): domain Eukaryota; kingdom Metazoa; phylum Chordata; class Mammalia; order Rodentia; family Chinchillidae; genus Chinchilla; species Chinchilla lanigera. Next base: position 4,268,009 of record NW_004955449.1, read on the forward strand.
GAATTATCTTCAAAGTTGGTAAATTTTTGTCATGTATGGGTTACTTTTTAGAATTAGTTAAAAATTAGTCTGTAGTTATATCTAAGAGACAACATGGTCAAATCAAGTGCTCCTCTAAATCAGATAAAATAATTGTATGCTTAGGTCTAGAGGCAACTCCAAATGGAAAATAAAAAGTATTCTGAGCAACAACAGGATCATTGGAACAAATGTATGGCTTCTGTAGCTGCTGAGAAGACCACTCCAGACAGTGAATGTGAAAACCTAGCGTCCATCCCACGAAGTCACAGACCCTCAATCTTCCACGCACTTGAGTGTTCCCACTGACATCACCAGGGAATCCTACTCATGTAGCACTACATTTCCTTAATTTCACTTTAATCACAAAGAGAAGACTCAAGAAAAATAGTTAGAAATATTAAACACTGAAAGAGAAGGGTTGAGAAGAAGAAAAATCTGTGGTGTTATCTTTTTTTTTTTTTTTTTTTGGTACCAGGAATCGAACTCATGACCTCAGGCTCGCCAGGCAAGCACTTATGCCGCTGAGCTGTACCCCTGGCAAGTGGTGTTATCTGTGTTAGGTAGACCTCAGTTTTAGGATTACAGCTACAAAATCCTGCATAAAAGAAAAGTGATCTTTCTCAGTTGGAAACTGCACGTATCATTGTTTATAAAACTATGATATCCAGTGGGAAGTAAAAGTAAGTCTTAAAAAAGTTTGCATGTGCATTACAAGAAAGATGATACACATTGAATAACTCACTTTTTAAAAGTTTTTTCTGTTTCTTAATTATATTTATTCATATTTTAAACAGGTAATACTCTCAAAAGATGAGTAGGTAAAAATGGTGCATTGTGTGCACACACTTACTTTTTCTCCCTTCAGAAACCCCAATAAAATGACAGCAAAGGGATTTTTTTAAAGGCATAAATCCTTTGTGAAGACAAAAAGAAACAGAGATAAGAAAGGGAGAGGAGATAAGCACAAGAAGATTTGGGGAATAAAAAAGATGATGGGAAATGATGACAGTCTTAGCAGACCTGAAAAAGCTAAATCTTAAGTCACAAGAAGCAAAGATGAGAAGCAACCTGATTTATATCTCACTGTCTCTGAAAGACTCAGAAATTTATAGACCCATACACCACTGGAAGTGCTAAAGGAAGATCTAAACCAGAAAAATTCCTCAAAAGCTTATGAAGAAGCAGCCATATTCCAAGATTTTTCCTCCAAGCTCTAAAGGGAGGTTTTTCTAGGATAGAAAATTTTTTATTTGTCCTCAAAACATTAGCCAGAGCAATCAGGCAAGAGAAAGAAGTAAAAAAGGATATGTATAGGAAAGGACAAATCGTATCATCATTTGCAGATGACATAGACCTTTACTTACAAAACCCAAAAGACTCCTAGAATTGATAAGCAAATTCAGCAGTGTAGCAAGACACAAATAAACACACAAAAATCAGAACCATTTTTAGACATTAATAATGAACTCACTGAAAAAGTAATCAGGAAAACAATACTATTCACAATAACATCCAGGGGCTGGGGATTTAGCTCAGTGGCACAGAGCCTGCCTGGCAAGCGCAAGGTTGTGAGTTCAATTCCTGGTACCGAAAAAAAGCAAGACAAAAACAAAACAAAACAAAAACACAATAACATCCCAAAAAACCCTAGTTATTAACCTAACTAAGGAAGTAAAAGACCTCTACAATGAAAATTACATCAGACTAAAGAAGAAAATTGAGGAAGACATCAGAAAATGGAAAAATATCCCCTGTTCCTGGATAGGCAGAACCAATATTATCAAAATAGCTATACTTCCAAAACTGACATACAGATTTAATGCAATCCTAATCAAAATACCAATGTCACTTCTCACAGAGCTAGAGTAAACAATCTAAAATTTATATAGACTTAGAAAAGACCCAAAATAGCAAAAGCTCTCATGGGTAATGAAAGCAAAACAGGTAACATCACAATCCCAGGCTTGAAGTTATACTTTAAAACTACAGTGATTAAAACAACATGGTAGGGTCTGAGATGTTAGCTCAGTGGCAAAAGTGGCTGCCTGGCAAGCACAAGGTTGTGAGTTCAATTCCTGGTACTGGAAGAAAAACAAAACAAACAAACAAACAAAAAAAACCATGGTAATGGTACAAAAACAAGCATGTAGATCAATGGAACAAAATAGAAGAAGCAGAAACAACCCCAGGTACATACAGCTATTTGATCTCTGACAAAGGAGCCAAAAATATACACTGGAGAAAAGCCTCTTTAGCAAATGATGCTGGGAAAATTGGATACCCACATCAGAAGACTGAGTCTAGACATATATCTCACTGTGTTCTAAACTAAAATAAAAAATAGATCAAAGTTCTAAATGTTAAAACAGAAATAATCTGCTGGGAGATAAAAGAGGCCCAATTCTTGAAGACATAGGCATAGGCAAGGACTTACTGAACAGAACCCGAATGGAATAAAAAGTAATACCAAAAGTCAACAAGTGGGGTCATAACAAATTAAAAAGCTTCTGCGCAGCAAAGGAAAAAGCCAACAGAGTGAAGAGACAGTCAACGGAATGGGAAAAAAATTTTGCCAGCTACTCCATAAATACAGGACTAATATCAAGAATTTATGAAGAACTCAAAAAAATTAGACCTCCCCAAAATAAAAGACCTAATAAAAAAAAATGGGCAACTGGAATGAATAGACACTTTTCAGAAGAATTACAAATAGCATGGAAAAAAGCTCATCACTGAGGCTCTACTTCTAGAAGGACCAACCATTCAAATAAAGACATGCTCCTCCTTAAACCCTGCTACCTTTTTGCCAGAAAAGGAGGAAGTTGAGGCTGACAGACATGACTGCAAACAGGTAATTGTCCATACATATGCAGCTAGAGAAGACTTATTAGACATACCCCTTACTAACCCTGATTTGACCCTTTTCTGTGATGGCAGCTCTTTCATGGAAAATGGGACAAGGAAGGCAGGGTATGTGCGGTAACTTTACATCAGACTCTTGAAAGTTCCTCACTTACACCTGGGACTAGTGCTTAGCTAGCGGAGCTCATAGCTCTGACTTTATCCTCTCTATGGGAGGCCATTACCAGCTCCTCTTGGTGGAAATGTTTGTTGACTATTTCATAATAATCCTGTTGATATTATTTGGCCCATGCATACTTAATTGTTTCTTTGGCTTTGTCTCCTCCAGATTTAAAGCTATACATCTATCCAAGATGAAAATGGCTGGTATCTATCATGGGCCTTCAGATAGACCCTCTAGAGGGTATCTCTGACTGCCAATCAACAACTACAACCCCTTTCAACCTGAAGAAGCCAGAGCAGTCATCACTCAATACTCCCTCACAGCAGTTCGGCTTACTTCTTCAGAGGGGGGAATGTTATAGGCAACTGAGTTAGATAAAAATATTACAGGCAGTCAGACAGGGCCAGGCCCTCGAAGAAGCCAACAAAAGACAAGATAAGATACGTATTCGCTATGGGCCAGACCTCAAGACAAAAGATTAAACAAATGCACCCAAATACCTCCCTAGGGATGGACATCAGGGGTTGATATTCTACACAGGTAGCAATCACCTTGAAGAGTCACTGACCCAACCCCTTACAGGAAAAGCCCCTGTTCTGTATTCATGCCCGCTTGCTGCCTGAGTCACTTTCCCATTTGATCCCAGTTTACTCAATTTTACCTGAACAATTCTTATTGGCTGACCATAATTTTGCCCATTTTTCCCCTACCTTGGATCCGCCTCACCTCGTGGTTTTGCTCTATAAAAGTCCCTAGAAAAGACAGAGTCTTGGGCTACCCATTTGGGCCTCCGTCTGTCCCTCTCTTGGACAAATTCCCTCAATAAATATATTCTGCTCTTAAAAAAAAAAGCTCATCACTGGCCATCAGAGAAAGGCAAATTAAAACTACACTGAGACACCAACTTACCCTGGAAAGAATGACTATCCTCAAAAATAACAACAGTATTAATAGTAGTAATAAAAATGCTGGCAAGGATGTGGGGGATAAAAGAAGTCTACTACACTGTTGGTGGAAATATAAACTAGCATACACTATGGAAATTAGTGCAGAGGTTCCTCAAAAAACTAAAAGTAGAAATTTCATTGGATCCGGCTATCCCCCTCCTAGGTATCTTCCCAAAAGCTAAAATTATTATATTACAGGGACACATGCATACCCATGTTCATAGCAGCACAATTTATAATAGCTAGATCTTGGAAACAGCCTATATATCCATCAACAGATTAATGGATAAAGAAAATGTGTTATATTTATACACAATGGAGTACTATGCTGCTATAAAGAAAGATAAACAAGGCATTTGAAGGTAAATAAATGAAACTCTAGAACATAATATTAAGTGAGATCAGTCAAACATACAAGCTCAAATATTGTGTGATTTCTCTTATAGGAGAAAAAAATATACATATATATGCACACAGATAAAGAGTAAAATAGAAGAGAGATAAATAAGAAGCAAAGAGAAGTTCCAATACTGCCCTAAATTACATATTCCACTGTTTTAAAAATATTTCAATATATATGCCATTTTGTTTCAGGAGATTTTTGTTTATAATCGTACAAAGCTGAGTATTACTAATCCAAAAATAGAGGGAGTAAGGGAACACTTCTTTATTCTGAATGTTAAAACTTCTAGTTTTCTTCCTCAGGATCCCAGTACACAGGAGCTAATGTAAGTGGAAGATTGGCTGGTTAGAATCTTCCTAAAAGCACACATCAGTCTGCTAGGGAGGTAAATACTGAGGAATCTTTTCATTCAAGTACCTGGCAATAAAGTGCCCTCTGTCTACACCCAGGACGAAGGACACTGGAGGGCTACAGAGTCATAATCCTGCCCAGAGGGCATATCTGATTCAGCCTCGGCCCCATTTGGGACATACTGTACAAATTCTTTTAAAAGGAACAGGGATTTTCCTTTTACTGCCTCAAACAGGCAGAAAGAAGAAGCTGAATTCAAAATTCAGAGGCAGCTGGCCAACAACTTAATGTAGAGATTATGTAGGGGCAAGGAAATAAAAAGAAAACTATGAAGAGAATGATAAATAATGGCAAAAATTTTGCAGTATGTTTTGTTTTGTTTTTGAGATAGGGTCTTACTATGCAGTTCAAGACAACTTTGAACTCACTATGTAGTCCAGGCTGCCTTCAAACTCACAGCTATCTTCTTGCCTCAGCCTCCCAAATCCTGGGATTACAGCCATGTACCACCATACCTGGCAAGAATTTTGCAGTATGAACAGAAAGCAGTCTCTTTGGGTAAAGCAGTTTACTACAGACTTTTAAGCTTGAAGTACAAGTAGCAGCTGGGAGAGACCCTGATGTAGGAAAGTGACATCCAACTGGGTCCTCCATGGAACATGAATATCATGGACCAGGAACACGTGAACCACACCCAGGGGGTCAAAGAAATATACCAACTGCAAGAACTCAAACTGAGTCAGATCAGATTGGGTTTTCTCTAATCCCTTATGGGAGTTAGAAATTGTTTTCAGTAACACACTGCATAGTATGTAAAGTTGCAAAAACTAAAAGTAACAACAACAACAAAAAAAAACCCCTAAGCTTAACTTAAAATATGGTAAAATGTATATGGTCCTTATTGTAAAGTTAACATCTATGTGTTGTCAACAAAATGTTTGTCACAGAAAAGTCTAAATTAAAGGACTTCTTTCTATAGGCATGTAGATCCTGAGCAGGGCGGACTTCTCTACACTACTACAGTTGACTCAAGGGCACGAAATGGTCAATTCACAAAGGCTGCGAATGCCGGCTCTTTTAGCCTCTGCATCCTGCCCCTTCCTTTAACAGAGACCTCTCTGGCTTTTATTTCTTTTAGTTTTATTTTGGAGACAGGGTCTCACTGTACCCTGCAGCTCAGGCTGGCCTTGAACTCACTATGAAGCCCAGGCTCACCTCAAACTCGCAGCGATCCCACTGCCTCAGTCTCCCAGATGCTGGGATTAAGGTGTGCACCACCACGCCTGGTTTAACAGAGTCCTTCAAACCGTGGCTCAAGCGGGGCTCACCCTGTCCTTAGCACTTGACCCAAGAGCCTGCAGATAGTGCCCTGAACACAATGACTGGCTCAAGTGTGGCCAGTCAGACAGCTCCTTGTGGGAGAAGCCTCAGAAACTACTGGGGCAGATGTTGCTGCCCCTACAGATTGTTCCCTTAGAGGAGCTCCCTGGGAAGCAGCCCTGCTGGGCTGGGAAGAAGCCTGAAAGAAGGAAAACAAAGTTGATAAAAGGAAAAGGCGGGTGGCTAAATAAATTGTTTAATGGCCCGGGTACGAATGTATTTCTGGGCTTCTTCTTTGTATAAGTTAGTACATCACTACCTGTTAACTTTTGCTTTTACTAGTTTGGATTGAGTTTCAATCATCCATTATTGAGAGATTGCTCACTAATACAGCAAGCAAGCTGCCAGTTGCTTCGGCTGGAGAACGCCTTTGCATGCTGTGCACACAGCTCCAGAGTGCTTCCTGTTCTCTGCAGTGTGAGCTGAGGTGGGAAGAGAAAGAAGGTTTCCCCCCGCTTTTTGAGCTTGTCTCTTTTTAGGTTCCCAGAAAAATCTATGTTTGTAGAGAAGGAAGGCAAGTCTATGGACAGTCACACCTTCCATGCTATCTCTAATAATTTTCAAACTGAGTTAGAGCTTTAAAAAAAAATCTATTCAAAATTTTCTTCGGTGTGGTGGTGCATGCCTGTAATCACAGCATTTGGGAGGCTGAGGCAGGAGGATTGCCATGAGTTTGAGGTCAGCCATTAAATATTTAATGAACATAGTGAATTTGAAGCCAGGCTGAACAACATGATGAGACTCTGTCTCAAAAAACAAAAAACAATGAAAAAAGATTGTCTGCCTTTTATTAACAAAGAGCTACTATGACTTACTTGAAATTGTCTGCTCTCTTAGGCTAGGTTGTATACTGCATTACAAGTGAAGCTTAACCTCAACAAAGCCAGCTCCTTCTCTGTCATGTGCTTCAAAAGAGCAAGGACCAAAGAGTCTGTCAGGAGATGGTGAAAGAAGACAGAGATGAAGAAGATGGGGAAAGAGTTTGATTCAACTCAATAAATATTTAATGAACACCTAACACTGGATGGTACCTGCTATGCAAGGCGAGACAGGTGAGAGGTTGGAAAATTTACCAACATTTGCGGAACAGAGCAAAGTAAGAGTTGACTGACACACTGCAAGGCAGCAGCAGGCAGGTCCGTGAGACAACCACATCATCAGGGAGAAAGCAGGGACTTTGACATCTGATTTGAATGTGAGGGAGTGTAGAAATGTCATCCCGGGAACGCTTTCATGGGATCATGGTGGTTCCATTGTCCATCTGTCTCGGTTCTAAGGATCTCAAGCTAAAGGCCTCTGGGGTCTTGTCAAAATTGCAACTTGCACACAGGTGCTTCTGAGAGATCTATAAGGTGCCAAACGATCCAGAAATATATTATTTATATAAACACACTTGCTTCCTAGATCCCTTTTCCTCGTCCTCAAAACTTTATAAAACCCCAGTCTTCCCCATGGCCCTGTGATTCCTCTCTCAGAAACTCTCACCCATTGTCCCCCTTGCAGCATACCCTAGTCACAACAACCCTTCTCTTTTCTGCATTCCTGGTCTACTGATGACATCCTTTGTGTCTCTGGCCCTCTGTGGCTATCTTGCTCAGCACTCACTAATTGTGAATCCACACTAACAGTTTAACAAACCGCTAGCCTGTCCCTACCTCTGAGATACTGGCTGGGGTTCAGCCCAGCACACACAGGCGTAGTGTCTGCTCCTGTACAGCATCCAGAGGGACCTTGCTTCAGTGAGCACTGCCGGTGAAGACAGTGGTTTTCTGGGATGCCCACCAACAGTCTGCCTCTCACAAGGTTTTGGCTACCTGCCCAGCATGGCCAAGTGGCCTCTTCTATGCCCGTCTGAGGGCAGACAAAAAGACTTCCAACTCACCTGGCCCCACTGAGGAAAGGGTGTCAAGCCACTCCCTTCCTCACAGGCCCATAGCTAGAGGACAAGAAAGGTACTTCCAAGTCATCTTGCCCAGAAAATTCAAGGCTGATAGAGCAAGAAAGCAGGCTAGGTTTGACCGAGTTTGCAGACTTGGTGACTTGGGAGAATTTCCTCCTCATTCTGGACAGAGACAACAGAATCCCAAGAACACTACCTTTCAGGTTCCAGGCCTGAATGCCAGAAAACAGGAAAAGGCAAAGAGCAACGTTAAACAAGCCTTTACCTTTTATTTACCTCCACTTGATAAACCTGGGATAGCTCGGTGGCTCTGTTCCTGGCCTTTGATAGGTTTGTCTGCATACTTCCTGCTAAGAGTTTACAAAACAGCACTCTTGAGCAGGAAGATAAGAAGCACCTATTTATTGAATAACATCAAGGGGAAAACTGCTAGCTCACCCATTTTGTTGTTAAGTTGCTCAAAAGGATCAAAATACCAATTAACTTGCTGGCTCCAAAATCTTTGATATCCCCAGATTTACTGACGTTTTGAAACTCCTGCTCATACTTGCCTAATGGTTTTCTGATTATGAACAAAGAAGTGTCAATCTGTTTAGCATTTGACCTGTTTTCTTAAGTATTTTTATGTATTCAACACCACATGGCTAAAAATACTTGACTAGTTACATTCATGAGCTAAACTAATCTTTTTCTTCTTGTTCCACCTCCAAACTTAAGAGAGGGAAAAAGAAGCTTAGAGACAGTTCTTTTGAAAAAGCCATCTCATTCTTATTTTTTATTTAAAAGCTCTCATTGCAAGGAACACTCCTCCTCCCCTGGCTTTTTTCTTTCCCAAGGGATTTAGCAGAGTTTGAAGACTTGGTGAAGCAACCTATCACGTTTAAGATCCATTCTACCTGCAAGAAAATGCTGGGAAAATGACCTTGGGCTTTCAATTAGAATGAGAGTAAAAACCAAATAAATAAAATAGTAAGTACACTGGTGAGAGAAAGACCCATTACAACCCATTATAATAGGCTGTAATATTCCTCTTTGGGCATCGCCAGGCAGTTGTGCCTCTTTCTCAGAGGTGGTTTGCTGTTGTTCATTATTTTTTCACAAAAATTCTATGCAAATACAACCCATACTCACACTGCATACACAAGGAATCCGTACCGTGGTTGTGCAGGAAAGAGGAGCATTTCGCTCGCAGGTAAAGATAGTTTCTGGGTTTAGAAAGTTTTGTGCATTTAGTGCATGCTCATAAATGACTGACTGTAGTGAACTGAGGTGATTAAAATGCAGACCCTAAAGCTAGACTTTGGGGGTTCAAATCTTGGCTTTACCATTTATTCATATCATGGAAAAGTCCCTACTTTGGGAAAGTCAATTTCTTTATGTGCACCAATTCCCTCACTTGTAAAATGGGGATAATAATGGAACCCAGCTGCTTTGTCTTATGGATCAAATGAGACTATTTGCTGGAGAATAGTGCCCTATAATGTCCGGTTCTTTGAGGACGTTTTAGATGATAGGAAAGTGCTTCTTATATCATGCCAGAGCCTAGGAGAGGAGTGGGTGTTTGGGTGCATTAAATTCCTCCAGAAGCTTGACTCGGTGAGGAAGGAATATTTCCAAAAGAACCACAAAGAATCTGCAGAAGTTGAGAACTAAGAATTTTATGAATATCTACAGACATTTTCTTTTTTAATGGGACCAGAAAGAAGCTTACTTAACCTGTCCCCCAAATCACTGCAGTGTAGTTGGAGCACAATAAAAATACTACAACATTGACACAAGTAAATGGCAGCTGATCACTAGCCAAATATAGGTTAGAGCAGAGTGTAGGAGAAGCAACCCCAGGGGACAGGGATGGCCAGGAGACAGCTATATTTACAAACAAATTTCCAAGGATGCTGGTCTGACCTTTTCACGAACTCTTCAAAGAGGATGCGGTGGGAATAGCCCTGCCGGCGGATGTTGACGGTTTCCAGTATGCCTGTGGAGCGGAGTTGGACCAGGACCCTCTCTCGGCAGAACTGCAGGGCCTGTCGGTCATCGTTGGGTTTAATGCAACGCACGAAGTGAGGCTGTCCAACCACCATTTTGGAGAGCAGGTCCATCAGAGAATACTGCCAGGAAGAAAAGCTCACCTGCAATGAGGTTACCAGCAAGGGGGCCTGCAGGGCCTTTCAGAGCACTGGGAGGTCTGTGAATGACTCTCAGACCTTTAAGGCAAAACATGAAATCAGCAACAAGGGATAGCAGTGTAAGTTCTCCTCAAAAAAGCACTTTTGGAACATCTAAAGCCAAGCAGTATCTCCATGTGGCAGAAAACTTAGATAAGAATATGTTCTAGGTTACCCTGAAATATCCTCCGGTATCCAAAATGATACTATACAAACTGTAATTTAAAATACCCAGCCTTGGGGGAAGGGGTTATGTATTTCTTTAGGCTGCAAAGTACGAGAAAGTCTAAGCAAATTCAAGTAATACTACTTATTCAAGGTAGAGGAATGTAAAAGACAACTGGAGAAAAAGATTCTGATCAAGATCACCTAGCATATTCCTGGCAGAGAGAAGAGAGGAGGAAAGGTATGGGAACCCGGAGGGGTGCTTGTGTCAGGACACCCCGGTGTCACTCATTTGCCCACTGTGGAAGCTCTTCCTCCAGGCAGGCCTGCAGGGGCAATGGTAAGCCACACGGGCAAGGAGTTCTATGTTTTTCACAATCACTCCTCTTCATGATCAAAACTGTTCTTGCCTAGCTTACCAAAGTAGCCTATTTTTCAGATCTAGCATTTGGGGGCCAGTATTTTAAGAATACCAAATTAATGTTCATGAGTATATTTCTGAAAACCCCTAAGCCAGAGGCTTCTGCATTAATGGGAGTGGTCCTGGATCTTAAAGATGACTTCACAGAGTCAGAGGCTCTAAATTCCTTGAGGAAACATGGAAACACACACACACATGTACACGCACATCGTGCACACACACACAGAGATACTAGGTGGATGAGGATACAGTCAGTAAGGGGATAGGAGCAGAAAAATTGGAAAAGTCAGCCACCTGGGTGATAAAGCAGAAACTGAAAGCCACACCAAAAAGGGTACCACCGGGGGATGGCTGCAGAGGTGGAGTACTAGCCTCAAAGGTCGGGTGCCTCTACAACTCACCACACGCCAGGTCTAGTCTGCCTGTGAAGCAGCTGACTAGGTTGGACTTCATGGCTTCAGACCCTTCTTACGCCTTCCATCTACAGGGCCGGTTCCCAGGTCCTGCCCCTCAGCCCATCTGGTTTCTCCAGCTCATCGCCCAGTTTCCCACCCTCCCGACCACCCAGCGCTGCAGAGTCCCTTCCTGTGCCAGCACCACCCTACATCCTTATTCCGCTCCCCCCGAGATCACGTGGGCACAGCACCACTCTACCATGAAGCTACCTGGCTCTCAGCTTGAGGTGCTCCACGGTCTCTAAGGGGCTTCAAACACTCAGGTTTTATAATAATGTGAAGATCAACAAACCTGTGCAGACTGGCAGAAGAGCATATGTCTGATCTTTGCTATATAACAGGCACTGTGCAGAGCCTTTCTGGAGATGTTTTTATTCAAAGGAGGCATTTTACTAGATGAACTATCAGAAATTAGGGTGGCAGAAGTGGTCAGTAACAGGGCTCAGGCAAAGGGGTTTTGCACTGTGTCAGTTCAGTCTAGGAAAGTAAAACCAATGCTTTTCTCAATATCTAAACTTTCTGGAACATGTCACTTTCTGGAATTTTATTAAGTGTGATTGTAAGAGATAAAAATATTTTTTAATTGGCCCTTGTTGGTCTAGACAAGTAAGGTCATTCTTACACTATTATTTGCTGGGAAAGCAGCTGACTCCTGTAGCTTTAAAGGCAAGAAGCAGCTCAAGGGCCAACAGAACAAGCCGTGTGCCTGGTGGTCTCTCTCTGCTATTGCTGCCACTTGTCCCTCCCCCGCCCCACCTTCTTTCTTAATGGCTCTTGCGCTTTGCCTTTGTTGCAATGACTCCTTCATCCCCAGACCTCGCATGGGAAGGCTGGCAAGTCCCCTCTGGAAGCAGATGGAATAGAGATCCGAGAGACTCCGTACCCGGAAGTAAGAAGCCATAGTTTGCCTCTTCATGCTCGTGGTTTCTTCAGGGTGCCGTATCACCTCCAGGGTGTCCACCTGGAAGCACAGCAACAGGGAGAGAGTTTTAGGATGTAGGCACTTCATTCATTCTCCAGGTTTTCCAAAATCTGAGAGTTTTTTTTTGGCAAATACAAGAGAGATCAGAGCACACCCTGGGGAGAGAATTTTTAAAGACAGAAGATGAGGAAGAAAGAAGTGTATTGCTTAAGAAAACTGGACAGTGGTCAGTGAGACTAGGTGGTTATAAAGAGGGGACCCCAAACCCCTGTTGCAGCCTGGGGAATTCGGCCAGCACCAGTTGCCTTCCGTGCTGTTAGACCCTGATCCTCTCCATGTCCCGGCTGACCACAGCTCCCACATTCTTGCTGCAGGCAGGAGTTCACCTGGGCACCAAATCCCTCGGGAACCCCAGGAGAACCATCGCGACCATCTCTCCTACTACCTCAGCTGACTGGAGGGAATTTTGGACAAAAACAACAGTAGAGAGGCATTGCAAAGGGACAGTGCTTCGTTATTCATTGTAGCTCAATAACAAAAACCCTCCTTTGCCTGGCCAAGCGCATGAGCATTCCAGTGCAGCCTCGCATGCCAGGGGTGGCAGCTTCCCACTGGCTCCGGACAGGCGGCAAGGGGGCGACACGGGAACGGCGGAACAGGAGGATGCTGCTGTCAGCACATGGAGTCCGCTAGGCGAAGACTTCTGCAGCTCGGGTCAACAAATCTGGCAAGTGGGTGATAAGAGGGGCAGGGCTGGGGGGCGGACAATGAGGGTCACCTGGATGGGTACTTAGGGGACTGTGCAAAATGGAAGGAAGCACTTCAGCTGGGTTGGATAAAGAAAAGAGGATTCTTTAAGAGCAGGCAAAGCATGGGGCTAAGTTCTCCAGAAGGAGGAAAGCAGCTTAAACAGCAGGAAGCCCAGAGAAGACACATGGCTGTGTTCTAGGTGCCGGCTGTCTATTCACGTGCAGCTGACAGCGATACACCTGCCGGGCTGTTTTCACTTTCAAGGTGTGCATTTTGTTTTGTTTTGTTTTGTTTTGTTTCATTTTGTTTTTTTGTGGGCTAGGGACTGAACCCCGGGCCTTCACAGTGGGCTCCATCCTCAGCCCTTTTCTTATTTTTGAGAAAAGTTCTCACTAAATTGCCCAGCCTGGGCCTGAACTTGCAATCCTCCTGTCTCATCCTCCCAGAGTGCTAGGATTACAGGTGTACACCGCCATGGGCCAACTTCAATTTACTTAGTGAAAAAGGAGGAAAGGAAGACTGTGTTTAGGATGAAGACTGCGTGAATAGAGAAAAAGAAAAAGAAATACCAACTGCGTGACCCCACTTGCAGACATGGTCATGAGAGGAGTCTGCACTGCAGGTTAGTTTCCCTCTCTCCCCCACTGAGGGCAGCACTCAGAGCTGTGGGGTTTGGGTGAGCTAAGCAGTACTTAGGGTAAGATCTTAGCTAGAGTTAGCCTTCAGCTGAACGCTAAATTTTGAGGGTTTTCTTCAACTCCCCCCAACACACCCACTCACTTCATAATCACACACACATACAACTTTTGAGAATTTCTCCACCACTTCCCTGTATTTAGAAATCACACACACACACACACACACACAGAGAAGCCACTCTTGCTTTGAGCCTTGCTTCTCCTCACTGCCTTCCCTCTTTACTCAAATTAGCTGATGAAAGCCAGCCCCCAAAGCGGTGGTCCACCGTGAATGGGCAGTTGAAACATTTGTCCATATTTCTCTATTTGTAGGTTATGCTGGATTGACCTGTTACATACCCTCAGAAAATAAAGACCTTGGCATTTGAGAACTTGATAGTTTCGTGACTAGGAAAGTCAACCCTTGATGGTTGTAAAATTTGCTTGTTCTGTTTTGTTTTGTTTTGATTTTTGAGCTGGAGATCTCACTATATTGCCCAAACACCTGGGCTCAGGAGATCCTTCTGCCTCAGCCCTCCAAGCAGCTGGTACTACAGGCACACACCACCATGCTCAGCAGCTGAGATACAATTTAAAAAGAATAATATGCATTGTTTTCAATACAGGTCCCCTGAAGCAAAATGGAAAAGTACAGAATGAGGCACCAAAGGTACAGTCTAAAGATTATAATGCTGGTATGCATGAAAGCGAGTGCTCAGCAAGTGGGATCCTCCAGAGGGTAGGAGCCCCCAGCAAGTGGGAATTCCTGCCAAGCCACCTGGAATATGTGTTTCTACCTGACCTGCAGTCCTGGCTCTGCATTCACATACAGTGTAGCTTTCAGAAAGGTAGTGATAGCTTGTTTTTTGTTACATATAACTGGGAAATGCTGTTTACCTGCAGGTCATCACTGGATTTTCAGGAGAAACGATATGCTATCAGAATATTTTTTAATTTAAGAATTTAGGAAGGTCACAGGTTGGTCAAAGGTTTCTTATGTATTTGCATGGTTACAAGGTTCTCTTGAACTATTGGAGTGGCACTGCTCTAATCCCAGTAGGCTGGTTACCACATGAGATCTGAAAAACGAAACCAGTCTCAAAAAGATCAGCAAAAGTGACATTCTGGATTAAACCATTTTCTAATTCAGCATACTTTCCTACTGTGAAATCAGTTTACAAAACAATGTAAATCATTTAGAATTGAGACTAAGTTTGAATTCTCTTAGTCTTAGTCACTTTCTCCTTGCTGGGATTCAATACCCCAAACTAACAAATTAAAGTAGAAGAGGTTTATTTTGGCCCATGGTTTTTAGAGGTTCAGTCCATAATCATTAGCTGGTTCCAGGGCAAAAGTGACACGGTGGAAGCTTCCAGTGGAGGAAAGCCAGGAGGTCACGGCAGCCAGGAAGCAGACAGTGCAGGGGGACACTGGGGAGTGATACACAACCCTACCAGGTCACAGCCCATTGACTCACTGCTTTCCATCAGACCCTGGCTCCTAATAGCAAGTCGGCTGTATGTCCTCATAATCCAATCACCTTCCCAAAGCCCTGGCTGAGGTGCTTGGGGGATACTTAGATATTAACCATAACACTGCCCATACGGCAAATGTCCTGCCTCGTGCCTTGTAAGTGGTGCTGGTTAACTTTCAAGGTCCCCTGAGTAAGCCTGACACATTGTGTTATAGCTCGCAGCAGCTGAGCAAGCTTTCATGTACAAATAGACTACACACACGGAATCTGAGAAGGTAATCAAAACTTGAGATATAAAGCATTTATTCAGTGTATCCTTCATGAAATCACTGTACTACACTAAAAGGTTTATCTATATTATGTCATTCAATTCTAAAAATGACACTATGGCAAGCAATATTTTTATTCCCATACTACAGATAAAAAAGTTAAGGCTCAAAAATTTCAGGTAAGATTCCCAGAGTCTTGCAACCCATATATGACTGTGCAAAGATCTGATCCCAGCTCTGTCTGATTCCTAAATCTTTTCTCTTAACACTATATATTGCCACCCTGTGTGGTATGATATAAAATCAAAGTCTGGAAGCATGACATTATTTAAAAGGTTTGCCGTATCTGTCAACTGAATTTACCAACAAATAAAGATAAAGATTCTGGGAAAGTCTCATAAACCATCCAGATATCATCGATAAATGAAAAACTGAAAAATGTTCTCCTGGTCTCAGTAAGCGCTTGCTATTTGCATTCTGAACCCTCAGAAGTGCTTGTACTTATTATCTTCCTGACAAGGCCTTTTGTCAGGAATTTTTACTGCTATCAAGTGAGACATCCATCCCTTAAGAAGAAGAAACCTTACGGCACCACCCCTCCTGAGATCCCCTGAGCCACTGACTGGGAAGCCAAGCCTGGCATTGGCAACAGCTCAGCACAGCAATGGGCTGTGTGTCAGAGTGACAGGGTTCAGGACATGCCAACCCAAAATATGGCAATCTTGCTTTTAAGAAAACAGCAAAAGCAAGATGGCATCTTTCACCTTCCTCTCACCCATCTTCTCTGAAGCAGGCTACAAGCCTAGAAAGTTTACCCCCTGACCTTCTTTCTCCCTCCTCCTCCCTTCAAGCCCCTCTTGTGGCAGGTGTTACTGTTTGCCCAGGGGAAGGAATGGCACACAGGGATCCTAGGTAGGATCTGACACGCAGGCCTGGCTAAGTTGCCATGTTTATTAGCATCAGACTAAATTTACTGAATCCTTTTGTCCTCTAATCACACTTCAGCAAAACATGAAAATACGTGATGTACTTGTTCCTCGGATCTTCATTTCTGATGCCTTCCAAGTCACATCCAACTTACATTAAATACATGTGTATGTTTTGTCTTGTGACTCTGACTTTATTAAAGGGTCTCAGCCATGAACCTTGGGTAAGGAAAAGAAGATATTATTTTTTTCTTCTCTACATAGCTCAGCTGCATCTAAGGCCACTTCTTCTACTTTATCTTGGACAAGGCAGAGACTGATGAGTTTTTGCTCAGTTGGCATCTATTTTTACTTTTCTAATTGCTGTTGCCCTTCGTATTTTGGACATCTTAATTATAAGTTTTAACTCATCTCTGTTCCAAGTGAAAAGAA
Organism: Chinchilla lanigera; assembly: GCF_000276665.1. NCBI lineage: Eukaryota > Metazoa > Chordata > Mammalia > Rodentia > Chinchillidae > Chinchilla > Chinchilla lanigera. The sequence continues at coordinate 4,284,695 of NW_004955449.1, forward strand.
AACTCTGGTCATTTTCATCTTACCCACACAAGTTATTGTTTTAATGATATAAATATAATGCCACATACTAGAAGGTGCCTCACTCATGTGGGCAGGGCCTGAACAATAGTGGATGGTACAGGGAGGGAGACACCACGGTGCTGGAATTCTGGGTGTGGAAGAACAGGTCCTGGCAGGATCTCATAGTCAGAAATCAAATGTAGGAAAGGAGGAGAATCTGGGTTGACAAAGAATACTGCACAGGGGTCCTTAATCTTTTTGTGTCATGTTTACCTTTCAACTCTGGTAGAAGCCAGTACTTCTGTATTTGTGAATGTACAAACTTGCTAACACTTATTTGCTACCCCAAAGTCAACACTTCCTACGCTTTCCTGGTCATTCACAGACATGTACAAGGGAGGAAAAAAATTGTGCACTCTCCTGGTGCACAAGTTTCCAGCTTAAGCCAAACAGCAGTGACAATCAGACTTTTTGTTTCAGCTTTCCACTATAGATAAGTGTCTATTTCTGAGCTCTCTAAAGTGCTATTTAGGGGCTGGGGATATAGCTCAGCCACACAGTGCCTGCCTGGCAAGCGCCAGGTCATGAGTTCAATTCCCAGTACCGAAAGAAAGAAAGAAAGAAAGAAAGAAAGAAAGAAAGAAAGAAAGAAAGAAACTATCTAGTGTTCCTAAGCACAGAAGGCTGTGACCTTCCTCATAGAGAAAGTACCTATGTTAGATAAGATTTACTCAGGAATGAGATTTGCTATTTGCTGTGAGATCAATAACACAAATGCTGCAATTGGAAAAAATATATTTTTTACAGTTCTGAGTATTGAATTCAGAATCTGCATGAACTACATTCCCAGTCCTTTTTTTATTTTTTATTTTGAGAGAAGATCTCACTAACACTCTGATTTGTCCAGGCTTGGCTCAAACTTGCAATCTTTCTGCCTCAGCCTCCCACAGTACTGGTATTATAGATAAATGTCACTATGCCTGGTCTGAAATATTGTTATGGTTTGTGTCTGGAGGTCCACCCAGACACAGGGTTTTTTTAGAGGCTGCTGAATCTAGAGTGTATGATTGATTGACAATGCAATGCTGGGATTAAGGGTGCTGGGATTAAGAGTGGGTGATGGCTGGATCAGTCTACTGATTGGAGTGGCACTGCTCTAATCCCAGTAGGCTGGTTATCATATAAGGGACATAAAGAGTCTTATCTTTCCCTTGTTGTTTTGCTACCTTCTGACCATCATGAAAAGCTCTCTCTTCTCTTGTTGCTCTTGCTATCTACTACCATGAACTATTGCCCCTCTGCAATGTGTTTCTCTTCCTTGGAATCAACTGATCATGGACTGACACACCTACAAACTGTGAGCTAAATAAACATTTCCCCCTTTAACTTGGGTTGTTGGGTATTTTGTGTCAGCAATGAGAGAAAAATATCTGAGACTGAATTTGGTACCAGAAGTGGGAATGTTGCTGTGCCCATACCTGACCATGTGGTTCAGGATACTTTGGGAATGGCTTCTGGGAAGAATATGGAAAGGTTCAGAGATGCCAGCTGAAAAAGGAGAACTGGAAGATGTTAGGCTATACTGTATGAGAGAGTCTGGTCAAAGTTCAGAAGACCAGCAGGGTTATAGAACTTAAAGACCAGGTTCAGGTTTCTGCTGGGATGGACTGCATTGGCTGTTGGACTCCAAGTCTGTCTGCATTTTGCTTATGTCCAGAGACTTTATATGAGACTGAGATTAAGAGTGGCAGACTATTCTGGCAGAAGAAATTTCAAGGCAGTCTAATGTTGAGGCAGTGGCATGGCTACCATTGGGGGCTTTAGTCAGATTTATGCTGAGAATCAAGAGCAAAGAGCCCAGAAAAGTGATTTAAAATGTTGTGAGTTTGGCCAGAAGAAAGCTTCAGTAAAACTGTGGACTACATAAAGAGATCTTGACTGCTAAGAAGGAACATGAGAATAGAAAAGATGGCCTGAAGGCACCACAAGAAGAAGCAGCACTCCACCCTTTCAACATCAAAATTATAGAACTAAAAGACTTTGCTTTGAGAAGAAAGTCCTAGAGCACTGTTTTTACAGAATGGTGGTGACCACACCATGTTCCAGAAGGTGGCAGCATAGAGAATATGTTCCTCAGAATTGCATTCAGAGTGGTCAGCGATACACATACTGGATCCCTACAGCCAGAGTGAGGGAAGCCTGGCTACTGCTCCAGTTGGCAGCAGACCTTGGCATCATCCATGTGATGCTGGTTTTAGGTACATGCAGAATGGAAGAGTTGTGGAATCAGGAAGGTTTCCACCCAGATTTCAGAAGGCCCAGGAGGCAAGACAGTGTGCCCCTGAGAGGGCAGTGTGTGAAGCTGTAAGTGTGAAGCCAAAGGTGCAGTGGAGACCCCAGAAGTTTGGAAAAGCTAGGAATGTGGATCATTTGAGGAAAACTGCAAGGAGGGAGCACAGTGGACCCAAGAGAGGAGCCATGGGAGCTACAACCACTGGGAGTGCTGTAGGGTTAGAGCCACCCAAACCCTTTGGAGTTCACATCTTGCTACAGATTGCCTGGGATGCTGTGCATGGAAATACAGGACTTAATATTTGCCCTGCTGGATTTTAAACTTGCTTTGGTCACATTCCTTTGTATGCCCATGTTTGTAACTTTTGGAATGGAAGTGTTTATCTTGCCCCACTGAATGTTGGAAGTGTTCAATTTTCTTTTCTTTTTTACAGGGGCTCACAGCTCAGAGTTTGCCTTAAATCTCAGAGACTTCACACTTGGACTTTTTAGCAATGCTGAAACTGTTAACACTTTGGCAATTCTTAGAGATGGACTAAATACCTTTTGCATAAAGGGATGTACTTGAGTCTTTAGGGGGCCAGAGTAAAATGTTATGATTTATGTCCAGATATCCCCCCAAAGCCTCATGCGATCATAGGGTTTTTTCAGAGGCTGCTGGATCTAGAGTGTGTGATTCATTTGTATTACAATGCTGGGATTAAGGGACTGTGGATTGAACATGGGTGATTGCTGGATCAGTCCACTGATTGGATTGGCACCACCCTAATCCCAGTAGACTGGATACTTTATAAAAGAGAGAAAGAGCCATATTCTCCCTTGTTTCTTGCTATCTTCTGGCCATCATGAAAAGCTCTCTCCTCTCTCATTGCTTTTGCTTGTTTCCACTGCCACGAACTGTTGCCCCTCTGCCATGCACCACCCTGCCTTGGAGTCAGCCAATTATGAACTGAAACCTCTAAAAACTTGGAGCTAAATAAACCTTTCCCCCTTTAACTTTGAGTGTCATGTATTTTATCTCAGCAAGGAGAGAAAAGTAATTAATACAAATATTGTTTTACATACAGAAATACTGAATATAATTATTTATAAGAAATATTATTGAATAAGTGTCCTTAAACAGAAACACATAAAATAATGGGGCTTATGGGCATAGCTCAGGGGAAGAGGACTTGACTAACATATACAAGGCCCTGGATTCAATCACCAGTACTACAAAAAAGAAAAAAGGAAAGAAAATGGCCATATGTATTGATCTGTTGACTCTGACCACAGTCTCATAGCAGACTAACTCTGTGTTTCTTCTAGGAGTGAAGGTTCAGTGTTTATAGCAACTTTACAGACCGTACTAACCATTTTCTTGTCAGTAGGACAAAATATCCAAAAAACACAATTTAAAAGAGGAGAGGTTTTGGCTAATGGTTTTAGAGAGTTCAGTCCATGGTTAGCTGGCTCCAGAGCAGAAATAGCATTTTGGGAGGGCATGATAAAGAAAAATTGCTCAGTCCATGTCAGTCAGGAAGCAGCAGAGAAGGGAGTAACTAAGGACAAGAATGCTCCCTTTAGGGTCAGTCCCCAGAGACACCTCTATCAACCAGCCCCTACCTCCTAACAACACATTCAGTATGAAGTCACCAATGTATTAATCCACTGACAAGTATAGCATCCCGTAATCCAACCACTTTCCCAATGCCTTACCTCTGAACACATGAGATTTTAGGGTGGCATTTCAGACCTAAGCCATAACATAAACCATAACTTTCACAAAAAATAAAAACAACTGTACTTAATATAAATAGTTTTACACATAAGATCAAGAGGCTCTCAGAAACAGGGAAAAATATAAATCTCTTCTGGATAACCCATGTTAAATAGTTCTACCACCTTGCCATCAAGTAGAAAGGTTGAAAAGTAGGAATAAAATAGATCATAACAGCAATGTGGATATAAAAATCATTGTTATTAAAAAAAATCTTTTTGAGTTCCTATTCTGCACAAGTAAGCCTTTTATTATCAATAGAAATAAGTATACAGGTATACATCTGTATAAATTTTGGGATAACAGTCAACAGTTTTGTACGTGACTGAGATGTTCATTCTTTATTAAATATTTGTATAAACAAACAAAAATAAGAAAATTCAGAGATCTGATCTGTTTATATTTCATCACCTTCAGGATAATTGTTTTTGTTGTTAATACAGAGTCTGCGATATATCCCAAGATCCCAAGAAACAGGTTGTACTAAAGCTTATAAATACTATGCGTTTTCTGATACATACATACCCATGATAAAGTTTATCTATAAATTATGTACAGCAAGAGAATAGCAATCATAACTAATAATATAATAGAACAACTATGCAATATACTGTTATAATGGTAACATTTTTCTTATAAGGAAGTACTTTATGGCTACTCTTTGGTCATATCCGAATTTCTAGCATCATAATTCTTATGCTTTGGGGCCATTATTGAGTAAAACAAGGGTTACTTTAACACAAGCACTTCAATAATCTGAGAGTTGATCGGATAATTTAAATATCTCATAAGTGACTAATGGGTGGGTAGTGTATATCATGTGGATACATTGGACCAAGGACAGGATATGTCCTGGGCAGAACAGAGTAGAATGGTGTGAGATTTCACCATGTTAGTTAAAAATAGCACACAATTTTAAACTTATGAATTATTTATTTCTGGAATTTTCCATTTAATATTTTTGGGCCACAGTTACTGAAGTTTACTGAAGCCATAGAAATCAAAATTGCAAATACAGATGATCACTGTACATACAGTGAACATCAACTAGACCATCTTTGAGATCCTATAGCTGGGAATTTATGAACCTTTCTAATACTCTTCTTCCCCTAAAAAGTGCCCCAATTTTTCAGAGGGCCAAGCAAAGCAATAGGAAACACCTTTTGGTCTGTGTTCTCCTCCTCTGCAGGCTGGTGTTAGCCATAAGGAAAAGTTCTTTATCTTTTCCTATAGGGACTTTATTTTCAATTGTCATGACTATTTTAAGTGGCCTTTCTAAGAATCAAGATCCTAAGAATTCCATGGTGTTTCAAACTTCTCACCCATGATTTTCTAAACACTGCCTGGCAGTGGGTAAAGGGAACTAAAGCTGTCCACTAGCATTATCCCTACTACAGGACCAACAACCCCCCCATCCCACCCATACCATTTTGGGGCAAATCTACTCACCTTGGCTCTCCCAGCACTGAAATGTGGAGGCAAAGATCTGGAGGCTGCTGATATCCTGGCTTTTGTCTGAGCCAAATTGCCTGATCAAAAAGAGACAAAAAACTTAAATTGAAGGAAAAGTCAAGGAATAAAATCATGAATATTTTTCCTTTGGTGTCTTTTGTTATTTTCCAAATTTTCTGAACAATCTACGTGAATTTGAAAAAAAGTTTGAATATTTATAGTCACAACTTATTGTAATTAAAAATAATTTATAAAACAAATTGTATATTTCACAAGCAAAAAAAAAAAAGAAATAACAAAAAGTATCAAAGTGATGCAACAAATTGGGAATATAAATTATTTCCATATGATAGAGGCTATACATGAAAATCTGACAGCTAATATCCATACTCAATGTAAAAAACTGAAAGCTTTTCCTCTAATTTCAAGAACAAGGCAAAGGATGGTCACATTTAACACTTCATAATACAAAAATACTCAGAAGTCCTAGCTAGAGCAATTAGGCAAGAAAAAGAAATGTAAATCATCCAAGTCAGAAAGGAAGATGTAAAATTATCTCTGTTTACAGATGACATGCATCTATAGAAAACACTAAAGAGTCCATCTAAAAATTGTCAGAACTAGTAAATGAAACTGGCAAGGATATAATAACAGAAAGTCAACACACAAAAATCAGTTACATTACTATGCATTAACAATGAACTCTCCATAAAAGAAATTAAGAAAATAATTCAATTTATAAAAACACAAAAAAGAATACAATAGTAAGGAATAAATGTTACCAAGGAGGTGAAAAAGTTTTCCACGCACAACAAAAGAAAAAATCCACTGTGAGACATTGCCGAAAGTAATTACAGAAGGCTCAAAGCCAGGCGTGGTGGCGCATGTCTGTTATTGGCAGCACTCTGAGAGGTTGAGACAGGAGGACTGAAAGTTTAAGCACAACGTAAGTAACTCAGTGAGACTGCCTCAAAAACAAAAAATAAAAAGGGGTGGGGATGTAGCTCACGGTGAGGCTCTGAGTTTAATCACCAGTGTTGAAAAAAAAGTTAATAATACCCAAAGCGACTTATAAACTCAATACAATCACTACCAAAACCTCAGCAGCATTTTTTTTGTAGAAATAGAAAAAAAATCCCAAAATTTATGCAATACCACAAAGGACCTGGCACAACCTAAAAATCTTGAAGAACAAAGCTAGAAGTTTCACAATTTTTGACTTCCACAAAATGCGGTATAAAGCCACAGTAATCAAAAGAGTATGGTGCTGGCATAAAGATGGACACACAGACCAATGAAACAGAGTACTGAAAAATAAACCCACATAATCATTATATGATCAAATGATACCTAACAAGGGTGCCAAGACTGTGCAATAACAAAAAGAATCTTTTCTCCAAACTACGTAAGAGGAAGTGAATATCTGTATAGAGAAGAATTAAACTGAACCCTTATCTTACACTACAGACAAAAAGAGATTCAAAATGAACTGAAGTCTTTAACCCAATAGTTGAAACTACAAAACTCCTAGAACAAAGTGGTAATGATTTGTTGGATATGACACCAAAAGCAAGGCAACAAAAACAAAAAGCACCTTAGCTTGTGTTCAGCACAAGCAGCCATCGACAGTGAAGAGAAAACATATAGATGGGCGGAAATATTGGCAAACCACACCTCTGATGAGGGGATAATATTCAGGAGATACAAGGAATACCTACACTTCAATAACAAAAGACCAAATAATTCAAATATGGTCAAGGGCTTGCCAGAAAAGGCATGCAACTGACTAACAGATGTGTGAAAATGTACTAATTATCACTAATTGTTAGGGAAATCAACATGGAAACCACACTGTCCCAGTTAGAGTGGCCATCATAAAAATTTTTAAAAAAGAAAATTACAAGTTAAAGAAAAACTAGTAAATTAAGTGAATTGAAACTTATTGAAGTGAATTGCAACTTATACATTGTTAGTAGACATATAAAATGGCACAGTTATGGAAATCATAGAATGACAGTTTTTCAAAAGTTAATAATTAATCCACCAGATCATCCAGCAATCCCATTCTAAGTATTTATCTAAAAGAATAAAAGAATAACCAGGATCTTGAGGAGATATTTGTTTACTTATGTTCCTGTACTACATATAACCATGTATGTGTGCATGTAAAATAAAATTACCTTCAGGCCATTTGTATAAGATATACATATATGTATATGTTTGTGTGTATATGTATGCACATACATTTGTGTGAATATTTACAGAGTATAAAATTACCTTCAGACTATTTACATGAGATATAAGTATGTTTTAAAATACACACCTATATATAATACATATACACCTATATGAGTGGGTGTACATGTAGTATAAGATTACCTTGCGCTATTTGTATAAAATGTATATGAAACAAATTAATTCTGTATTTAGAGTTGGGTCTTGTCTCCAAGATATTTCACTGCGCTTATGCAAATATTCCCAAATTGCTCCCCTCCAATACCAGATCAGAAACACTTCTGGGTTCACGTATCTTAGACAATTATTAGTATGTGTATATTATTATTATTATTTGCTGTGAACAATTCACATAGGTCTCAAAGCAGAGAATGAAAGGCCAGAGAATATCAGGACACCTCACCAGTTCTTCTCGAGAGTACTAATTAGTAAAAAAAAAAAAAAAAGTGAAAACAAAAAATGATGCAGAAGATTTTTACACGGTGTGAGTAAAGGCTCAGAGAGACTTCTCCCGTCTGCAGACCAAGTGTGGGAAGAGATTTGTTTGCACTTTTACCTATAGTGTCATTTGACTGTGTCACAAAATAAAAATCGTCAATGGAGGGAAACCCTGCAATTTGTGCATAAGCACGATGTTCAAGATTTCAAAGTTTTAGCAAGTCTAGCATAAAGATGTCTAAATGTTTTCTCTGGCGATATCTTCAGAGGCTAAACTGTGATTAATAGCCCAGAAAGAACCCTTTGAAGCAGGATTGGTGACATCAAAGTCGTAATCCAGGGGTGGCAGGAGCTTTATAATGAGTGGGAAGCATTTTAACACATTTCAAAGGATTTACAGCGTGAATAAACAATAGACCTCAGCAGATGCGCCACACATACCTTTCAGAAACATAACCTATAAGAAGTTTCCATTTTAATTTAAATGTAAATACAGTGATCGCACTCCTTTCAAATGTTAAGCGCCCTCGGAACTTCACCCCGAGACAGCGCCTTCCGGGGAAGCTTCTCGCACCAGGCTGCAGACCCCCCTCCTGTGCTTGGGGAAACTGACTACTGAGTGTGTCGGAACGAACCTGCAAGTCGGGGGCACCTCACGGAATGTGCATGCTCTGTGGGCACTGGGTTGGGAATCTGAAATGGAGCCTGCACGGATCCCACACGACTTCCCCGCTTCCAGTTTAAAGGGTAAGACACAGGTGGTCTGGAAACAGAGCGGAAGCATCTAAAAGAATTTCCTGCCTCTGTGTGAGGATTTTCACCTCTTGGAAAATATTTAGCATTCGTGATTTCATCTTTGGTCGCCTCCCGAGAATTGCCCCAAATGATGGATGGCAGCTTTAAATAATCCGGCACAGGCTTCAGCCTCCCTCTGCTGCCCTCTCTGGGTTTATAGGATTTGTTGCAGGGCGGCTGGGGACCATGGACATTTGCTTGGGAAATTTTTCTGTTTTAATTTTTCCTCTAAACACAAGAAATAGACTAATCAATTAATAAATGGTTTCAAAGGAATGGTGACAATGTACAAAATCTGTTTGCGTCAAATTACTGCAAATGATTTTGTTTTGCTGTAAATAAACAACAACAAAAAAAAATCAAAGGCTTCCGTTCACGCTACAAGGTTAAATCTGAGTAGACCATAGAATTATAATCAGGTTGTGTACTAAGAAGGGAAAGGACACCGCAGGGTCTACACTACGTGACTTGGTGGTGTTCCTGTCTCCTTTGGCATCGTCTTCTGTTCGCAGGAGTCTAGCAAAGCTTTGAGAGGTGGTCGACCTTACCATGGTAAGTAAAGAACTCCGCAATGTCTTATCGATGGATTGTGCTGAAAATGCCAGAGACAGATTCATGTTGGTGTGAGAGCCGCGGGGACTGAAATGTTCTAATTTCAGATTATACCACTGCGGTTCATAAAAATATAAGGAGCTAAATTCAGTAGCTGTGTACAAACATACTATGGTTTCTGTATGTTAAAGAATTTTTAATTCATTTCTATATAACGGTCTATCCTAAATCTATTAATGAGGACTTGAGGACAATTTGAGAAAAAAAGTTAACCACAAAATATAGCTCAGCTATAGTAGGTCAAGTAGAAGAGAATGTGTGATGTTAGGTTTTGTTCTGCAGTTCTTACTTTCTCCCCTGACATTTATCTGTGGCTTTAAGTAATATTAATAAATGGGCAAAGCAGGGTAAGAAAGTTCTCATCCCGCTTGAACGTGGCCTAATCGCCCTTGACAAGAATGGGACGGATAGAGCAGGGGTTGTAGTTTTGTGTGGGGAAGTAATCAACAATAAATAAAAGCAGGGAGGATGTGATAGTGATAGAGCCCTTGCCTAGCATGCATGCACAAAAACACTGGGTTCAAGAAAGAAAAAAAAAGTAAAGGAGGAAACAACCATACTTCCTACTGCTCTATTGAAGGAAGAAATGCACAGATAGTAGATTTACTGTCTTTTCTCGATACACAGCTTTGCCTCTATGGTAGTGGAGGATTCAAAGCTCAAACGCAACCCCTCCCCCATTTCTGTATTGACCTTTAATTGGCATTTGTCTGGCTTTTTAAGGAATTTCTGCATAATTAACACCTCTACGCTCTGTGCCGGGAGGAAGACAAACCAATGTTTTTAGTGGCTCTATTATAGTTATTATTATTTAAATATAAACCACAGCTTTGAAGATTTGTGGCCCAAAGACCTCAGATTGTAGAGCTGGGGAAAAAAAAGGAACTCCCTCTTCGCCTCTTCCTTCTACCCTCCTTAAGCTTTAAAACTTGTAAACAGGATGTCAGCCCAGCAAACAAGTGTACCTAATCCCACAGGGTTACAAAGAGATAACTGGGTTCTCTCTTAACACAGGGGTGAAGTTGCTGTTTTCTGCGTTTTATTGCCACACCGGCAGAACTTGCCAGCACACTTCTGGCTTAATAACAAGAATTTCCTCTTAGAGCCAGATGGGGAGAACTGGTCCCTATTTGCAGGGAACGGTGCTTGGGAAAACATGGCTGCCACATGACGTGATGTGCATTCACCAATGTACTACACAGCCTGTTGACATTTACCCAGGAAGGCCTGGCCTATCCAAACAAGAAAGAAAAAAGAAAAGAAGGGAGGGGAGGAAGAGAGAAAGGGAAGAAGATAAACAGAAGAAATAAAGAAGAAAGAGGAGGGAAGAAAGGAGAAAGAAAGGAGAGGAAAGAGGAAGGGGAAGGAAGGCAGGTCACACACGCATCTGTGTGCACTCATGCCATGGAGGTATAATGATGGCTTACACCAACCTCGAAGCAACGGCCCATGAAGCACAGCTTTCAGCCCATCTTGAGCAAAATTACAATTTAGGCAAAAGACATATTCAAGTTCCCCACTCTGCATTCACCTCCTTATAATCCACTTCTGAAGGCACAACATGGCTTTAACGCTATATTTCCTTCCTGTCCTGACAACCAATGTCTCCCACTTCCTTGGGTCACCCTTAAACATTTCCAGGCAGTATACACCTCCTTCATGTTACATTAAATCTCCTTTGTCTTTGTTCCAAATATTTAGGTCACTATTCTTCACTGACAATCCAGGTAAAATTTGTTGCTGGATAGATAAACGTATTACTTCACTCAGGTGAGATGTTTACATGGTACTCAATTCTTTCTATAAATAAAATTTTATGGAAAGATCCTACTGATGGGAATGTTGGGTACTTGTAGACCATCTAGTGTCCAAGTAACAGGGACAGTTTTGAAACAGGCAGCTTTTCATTTAATGATGCCCTGCCCGGCATACTTTGAGATAATACATTAAGGACCTCCTATGGGTCTTACAAAGATGAATAAAGCACAATTCTTTGGCTCGAGGAGAGACAGCCCAGAAACGCTACTGAGGGAAGGGGAAGAAATATAAAACCAGTTCACTGAGCTGAGAGTGGGACCTGTTGTAATAAACCTCAGAACAAAGTGACACAAGGGCACAAAGGTAAGTGGAGGGTGAGAACAAACTGATGAGTAGGCAATGGATGAGCTAGATTTTGAAGGCTGAGCAGGACAGGGAAGGGATTCTATCTGGAAGCCATGAGCAAGAAAGATGCAGAATGTGCGCCAGAAGTTCCAGCAGATTCCAGAGAGCTTGGAAGGCAAACTCCCAAGAAGCTTCTTATTTTCAGATTAAGCATTTTAGTAGGGACACAAAGACATGCATTATTTTACCCCTGCGATCATTAAAACAAATTAACCCCTATCAATAAAAATATTAATTTGGGGCTGGGGGTATAGCTCAGTGGCGTAAGCGCCTGCCTAGCAAGCACAAGGTCGTGAGTTCAATCCCCAGTTCTGCAAAAAGTAAAATAAAATAAATAAAAATATTAATTCGGTGGCCAGGTTAGGGGAGAAGTAATCATGGAAAAGAAGACTGCTAAGGCATCCTGAGTACGTGGGGACAGTGGTAGGCTTTGCTCTGCCCTTCCAATGGCCTCCAGGTGGACTGTGCATCCATTGTGAGGTCAAAGGTAGGTGATTGGGGCATGAGGTCCCAGAGGACTTGGACCAGTTCCTTTGTAAATAGTGCTAATGGAGCCAAAGTCTGCAGTGAGAGCTCCTCACCAGGAAGTTATAGAGAAATGACCTTTCATAGCCTCAGACTAGAATCCTAAATACAATGCCCAGCCAGGAAAGAATAAACTGATTACTTCAGATTTACCAAAAAAAAGAAAGAAAATCCCCCCAAGGCAGGCACGGTGACAAACACCTATATTCTCAGCACTCGGGAAGACTAAGGCAAAACTATCATAAATTCAAGGCCAACCTGGGCAACTTAGTAAGAACTTGTCTCAAAATAAATTTTGAAGAAAAGAAAAGGGAGTGGGGATAAAACTCAGTGTAGAGGCCCTGGGTTTAGTTTCCAGTATTGCCAGTACATAAATAAATGAATAAATAAATAAAATAAAAATTTAAAAAGCCCCTCCCTCTCTCCACCTCCACTTAAGTGAGCCTGCTGTGGTCTTCAGTACAACGCTAGGGACAGGAGACAGGGTGCGGGTTTGGCAGGTAGGGCTGACAGAGCTGTGGGTGGCATGGGCAACTGGCTCCAGGTTACACAAGTGTCAGGACACAGGTTCAGGGCCAGTGGACCCCAAAGCTCAGTTCATGGACAAATCCATAGCAGCTCAGCAGGCTGCTGCAGCCAACAACACAGCATGAGGCTCTGACTGGTCCAGAGGTGACAGTGCCTCCAGGAACATGACAGCACTGTCAGCACTCTGCCTCCCACAGCCCCAGCCCCGCAGCCCTCCTCCTCTTCATCCATTACTTTCTTCTGTTTTAGAGGATGTGGAAGAAACTTCTCTCTTGATCCCCTCACAGGTGGGATCGAAACCAAGTTGAGGTCTCAGCCTTGATGGCCAGAACTGTGTCCAGAAGAGAGAGCCGAAGAACTGCCGCCGCTGGACTGAGGACAGCAGGGTGAGAGAAGGCGCAGTGGGCCACAGAGATCCTTTCCTGGTTGTTCCCACGTAGTTTCTTCATAGCACATCTGGAGATGCATTCTGATGCACCAAAGCAAATTCCTGGATTGAGCCTGGGGAAGGACCTGCAGGAGGAGGATGCACCCACCCCAGTCACATCGCCTGGTCCTCACCTGCCCTTGTAATGGGCTCACCAGAGCCAAGTGGTCAGCAGAAAGGAGCAGAGTCCAGCGGTTCTGTGTCTGGTTTTAACGCATATGCATCCTACTCAAATATCTCAGTTGGCCTGAGTCAGGACCATGCTAGAATCGAGGACGTTCATTCACTTGCATACTTATTATTAGTATAATAAAGCACACTTATTAAAAAATAACCTGCATGTTCTTATGCGTGGTATATGAAAGGACTGCCTTTTATCCTTTCCAGAATGATGGCACACATCACCATTTTTTAAATTAATTCTAGTTTTTTGTTTTTCTGTCCTGGGGCCTGGACCCAGGGGCTCATGCATGCAAAGCCAGTGCTCTACCCCTTGCTAGATCCCCAGCCTTTTTTAAACAAAAATTTAAATTTTTTTTTATTTTTTAAGGAGAATAAAAAATAATGAAAGAAACATTAGAAATGATGCAGAATTTCACTAAACAAGATGATAAAAGTTCAACAGTGGTTGTGATATTGCATATTGTTGTCTTCAAATTAGTTGTTCATATTACCAGATATAAGCATGCAAAATTGGTCAAAAAAAATTAAAAAGAAAAATAATTTAAGCACTAACTGTTCCTTTCAATAAACCAATAGAAATCAGCAATACAATTATCCCAGCTATTCTTGTATATACAAATATATTTTTTCCTTCCTCCTTTCTTTCCTCTTCTCCTTTCCCTAACTGAGAAATGGGTAAAAAAAGATGTGGTATTTTTATACAATGGAGTATCACTCTGTTATAAAAAAAGATAAACTAGAGGTTTTTATAAGTAAATGGATACACTAGAGACCATACTCATAAGTGAAATAACTCAGACCCACATGTGTAAACATCATATTGTCTCCCTAGTGTAAGAACCTCAAAGAGTAAATAAAATCTGAAAGGTACAATAGATATTGTGAAAGGGAAAGAAATGGCTGAAAGGGAAAAAAACAATTTTCAGCGGTGGCGCTTGCTTGTAATCCCAGCACTCTGGGAGCCTAAGGCAGGAGGATCCCAAGTTTAAACCCAGTTGCAGCAATTTAGAGGTTTAGAAAACTTCCTGGCTTCAATCCCTAGTACCACCAAAAAAAATAAATAAGTTAACCAAGTAAACCCATAAATAAAGATTTATTTTGAGATAGGTTCCCGCTGAATTGCCTAAGCTGCGTAAACTTGGAATCCTGTGTCAGCCTTTAAGTAGCTGGGATTATAAGTGTGCACCACTGCCCCTGGCTATTCACCAACTTCTTCAGAGTACTCTATTTGCCTAGTAAAACTTACGTTTCTTTCTATGTGCATGTTAGCAAATATTAGCCATTTTAAAAAACACTATGTGAACACAATCATCACTTACAGGACCCTTTGTTTTCTACTGAGTCTCTGAAAGCATTCAAGGTGAGCTTTCGATCTATAGATCCAAGTGTAATTTCACACTTACCAATTATTTCAAGAAATGACTACTCCGTATCATTAGCTCTCTTATCAAAGTAGCTATTATGAAAGTAGCTACTAGCCAGTGCTTTTGCTTGAGAAAAATTGTAACTTGAGAATCCAAAAGTAAGGAGAAGCACACTGAGAAAGGCAGTTTTCTACAGGGAACAAGACTTGCAAAATGAGTTACTGGGCAGCATTCTCCTCTCTAACAATCTATACTGCTCTAGGGTTTATGGACACCCAGACATATACATTTCTTCCATTTAAAAAAAATACATATATATATGGTATTTTTTAGCCAATTCATAAAATGCCATTGCCCTGAAAGCCTTTTTCCACTGAACATTATATGTGTCAATGCTGAGGAATGAAATTATGATTATTTTTACTTCTTAAGTACAGGCATCACATTTTTGAGAACCTGACTTTATAGAATTGTGCTACAGTGTTCATAGTAACTGCTCAATTTTATTTTTTATTTATTTTTTAACTGCTTAATTTAAAAAACTTTCTAAATTAAAGTCTTATAGACTGGAGATGGAATTAATTACTGTGTTTTTTAAAGAATAGAACCTATTGGGGCTGGGGATTTAGCTCAGCAGCACAGTGCCTGCCTGGCAAGTGAGAGGTCGTGAGTTCAATTCCCGGTACTGGAAAAAAACAAACAAACAAACAAAAAGAATAGAACCTATTGAGAATAAATGCCAGCAAAGCCTTCCTTGTCTGATGAAGGAATCCTCCACACACCACAACTCTGCAAATTCTAGGAGCTGAAGGAATCCTCCACATACCACAACTCTGCAAAATCTTTATCGTCAGTGTCCTTGTATCCAAGTCCTTTCAAGTCGATGCAAATACATCGCCATCTATTGGCATTAATCTTTAGCAGTATAGAAATGACTTGGTTCCTTTTAGAAGTTATAAGCTCTTTGAAGCCAGACACTAAGTATCCATTTCTTTTCTCGCTCATTAATCCACAAGTATTTCCTTAGGGCTGGAGGTATAGCTCAGCAGTATAGCACTTGTTGGGTACAGGCAAGGCCCTGGATTTGATCCTCAGCACAGAAAAAAAATTCTGTATCTACTAGAAGACTACCATCTGCCCTACACATGGTGGATACTAAGGAACAAAAAGTTTGTGGAAGACACAGTGATGTATTGGATCTTTTGTACCCTTGTCTCCTAGAAATGGGTCATCTCTACCTTTTCTTGGCAAACTTCAGTGCCACAGATTCTTCTTTCAGTTTTCCAAGATCAATTTATGGCTCATTATCCTGAGCTCAGCAATTGACTGTGAACTATTCTGCAAAGTTAGTGTAGTATCATGCCTGAGCAATAAACCTGAATGAAATAGATTTCTAGAGAATGTCTTGTGTCGGCCAAAGATTCTCCTAAATGCAACACTGAAAGCTACCCATGAAAATAATGAGCATGTGCCTTTGACTCCCTTTGGATCCTAAGCTCCTTCGGGGCAGGCACTAAGTCTGTTCTATTTTCCACTCTAAACCTTCACTAAGCACTCTGAACCTAGTACTAAGCGTGTGTGAAAAGGGGACGTGTATAGCAATAAGTTTTTATTTAACACATGCAAAGCCCTGTAGGAGGGTTCACCTCACCTTCCAGCACCCTAAACTCTGAACTGGCCTCTGGCCTTGCTTGGATCCTTTCATCTTTCAGACTCTTTGCTCAGGAAGTTGATGCCTGGATTGCAGAGGGCAGTGATTAAGGATGTGAGTTCTGGGGTCAAAACACCTAGGGTTTGTCTCAGCACTGCCACTTGTTAGGAAGGTTGGGTCAACTTATGTGTCTTCTTAGTGCCTGGGCTTCATCATCTAGAGAACAGGATAAATGTCTACTGAGCTCACAGAACACAATGCTCCTGTTTCTACTTAATGGAGCAGTTTCAGGGGCAGCAGAGATGCAGATGACAATGGTGTAGGGGATTTGGGGGACACCATGGGATACTTTAGAGGTCCCGGTTGCCCAAACTGGGTCTAGCTGAAGGGAAATTATTTGGCTCAGCTTAGTGACCATCTCTTCAGCACATATTTTGAAATTTATAAAAATGCTACTAGACATTCCAATTAATCAGAATTTTGCAGAATATCCATTTCTTTATGGCCTAGAGCTTCATTACATTTGTGTTGCATGACTATAAAAATGAATAAACTGAAAGTTTGTGAGTTAGTGTTTTATTTCATTCTTTCTTATTTATCATCTTAAATTATTATTTTTAAAACATGGAAATGTCAAACTCTCAACCGAAAAAGAGAGAGAAGAAAAGAACTCTGTCTGAGTTACTTTCTCTTTGCTGGGACAAAATGCCCAACACCCACACTTTAAAGGAGGAGAAGTTTATTGATTGATTGACTGATTGATTGATTGAGACAGGGTCTTCCTGTGTAGTACAGGCTGGCCTTAAACTTGCTTATGTAACCCAGTCTGCCCTTGTACTCACAGTGTTCCTCTTGCCTCGGCCTCCCAAGTGCTGGGATTACAGACGTGCGCCACCACGCCAGGTGAGAGGTTTATTTTGCTTATGTTTCCAATCCATACTTGGCCAGCTCCATGGCAGAAGCGACACAGTGAAAGCGTCTGAGAGAAGAAAGTTGCCCTTGCCGTGGGGGACAGGAAATGGAGAGGAGAGGGAGAAGCTGAGGGGGACCCTTCAGGTCACACCCCCAGGGACCCCTCCCTTCCAACCAGCCCCACCTCTCCGCACATGCAGCTATGGATTCATCAGTGGTGTAAAACATTATTGCATTTCTTTCTCTTGTATATCAGAGATTTTTTTTAAAAATGCAGAAATCCACTTTCTTTTGCCCCATTTTGTTACTCTTCTTCACATCAGAAAAGAATCATACCTGATTACCAACACTTACAGAGCACGTACAGTGTAATGGATGCTATACTAAGTGTTTAAAATACATTACTTACCACAACAATCCTATGGGCTATGTCATCAGTAAGGAAACTGAAGCAAAGAGAGCTCAGGATAACCGCTAAAGGTCAGAGCACTGAGTAGTGGCTCTGACAGCGCCCATTAAAGTGCCCTAATTAAATTGGGGTTGTTTCAGGGATTTTGATATTACCCAAGACCACCGAGAGGTTGACAGACTGCTGCCTAGCCAAACAAACCAACTGATTTTAGATGATGACTTTCTTGGTCATTTACATACCAAACCAGGTCAACTGCTTAGTGACCCCATAGATTACCAGCAAGCACTATTGTTAAGGTTGAGCCAAACGTAATAATCATCTGGAAAAGAACTGATTAGGTTTTGTAGAACTTCAACTACTTTTGTGAAGAGCAAAGAGTGGAATGACTGCACTGAACCTGAAATTTAATGAAATCTTTGGTCCTCTTCCCAACCGCCGAGTCTCAAGTTGAGTTCAGCTACCTTTCACTGTTCATGGTGTCACATGTGTCTGTAATCTCAGCCCTGTGGGAGGCTGAGGCAGGAAGATCATAGGTTTGAGCTCAGCCTGGCAAACTTAGTGAGATCTGTCTCAGAATAAAGCAGGGCACCACCCTAAGGCGATCTGGGATGAGAAAAAACAGTGGGCAAACCCCCAAGCTGCAGCACCTCCAGGGGGTCTACATGGTTCTCCGGAGTTTTTCACAAAATGAATCTTACTCAGTTCAGAAGCCCTGTAAGGACGATCTCGCACATGTGCAGGCCAGTACAGTGCACAGCTGCTATCCCAGGCACGTGGGTTCCAGTGTGTCTGCATAATACACTGACACCAAAGCAAAGTGATTGACTTTATACGCTTCTGACGTATGGATCAGGCTGTTAGAAGCTGGTCTTGTGTTCTAAGGAGAAAAATGCACCATTCTATCTAACACAACCCAAATTCTTGGGGAAAAAGGGTTAAGTTTTGATCTGTGTCTAAATAGGGAGATTATAATTATAATGGCTTTGTTTCTAATTTATTTGATTTAAAGTGCCTGGAGTTATCTTTTTAGTAAAGGATTGGGAGAATGACCTGAAAGTTCCATTACAGAAAGACTTTATAGGATGAATTAATAAACTGCAAATGGCTTTGAGCTTTTTCCCTCCAATATAAGCTACTGAAATATGAAATAAATAGGGAAATAAAAGGAAAAAAGCCCTAATCGTGAGAACATTTTTCTTTTCTATGACTGAAGATATGGCAGAGAAAAGCAGAAATTTATTTTTCTTATATTTCTGACCATTTGAAAAATCAAAGCTGCTATATTTGCAATACTTCACTGGATCATTAAAGAAATGAAATGACTCTCAGTTGAACTGCCACTTAAAATGCACTTTCACTGTCATATTTGGCATTTATGCAGGAGCTATTCAGGAGCCATTAAAATATGTTGGGGAAAAACAGTGGATCTGATTCACAACAAACCCCAACACTCCCAATATTAGAGCTTTTAACACAACTATTTATTTATTTATTTGCAGTACTGGCATTGAACCTAGGGCCTTTACACTAAGCTATATTCCCAGTACTTTTATTCTGAGACAGATCTCACTAAGTTCGCCAGGCTGAGCTCAAACCTATGATCTTCCTGCCTCAGCCTCCCACAGGGCTGAGATTACAGACACATGTGACACCATGAACAGCTAAGACTCTGTATTGAAGTTAATTTTAGGGTTCCTCCCCAACACCCATCCGCAGATGTAATGGTAATAGGGCCCCCTAGAGCCAGGGAAGCAGGGCCCTCCCCTAAGGCCACCTGGGCTGAGAAAAAACAGCGGGCAAACCCCCAGACTGCAGCACCTCCACCGGGTCTACATGGTTCTCCGGAGTTTTTCACAAAATGAACCTTACTCAGTTCGGAAGCCCTGTAAGGACTTGAGCACCATCTCTCAGCACTTCCGCAGACTATCGGACTTTCACAATCAATATTCCTCACACTTCTTGACCATGAAAATCTCTTATTCATCTCGCATCTCTTCGCATTCCCCAAACCTAGTGTTTTGTAAAGCACACATTGGAAAGCGCTGCTCCGTACTGAAAACGGAAGACTTTTCTAAGTCTGCAAAGAGACCCATGGGAACTGTTAAAAAGCTTTTGCGGGAACCCTGCAAACCCAGAACAATAACTTCTCTTGCGCACTGGGAAATAGGATGATGTTAACGCTGTACTCAATGGAATATTTCATGAAGAAATGAATCTAGGGCTGCAAGTTTAGCTCAGTGGGAAAGTGCTCACCCAGCATGCGTGAGGTCCTGGGTCCAATCTCATCACCACCACCCACCCCCCACATATACACAATTTAAAGTAAATAAAAATGAACAGGGCTATGCTCGAGGCCTTGAACAGGGAATAGAACCTGGATCTATCCAACAGCACTAACTTGAGGTCTTCCTTTCTCTTCATGGGCATCGGATCTGGTGAATAACATGAAGGCAGGGGAGAAGGAAGGGATCTGTGGTGCCATTCTGTCCCAACCCAAACCTTTATTTCCTTTGGAGGCCCATCAGGAGGGGCACTGTGGCACTGCTGCCCATCTGAGAGCAGGGGCGAGGCACAGCTGTGGCCCGGCCAGTGATACTTGGCAGCTATGCTACTCAGTGTGTGGTAAGAAGCATGTACACTGGCTAGTGTGAACTGAGAAGTGTTTTGTTTTTTTTTTTTTTTGCGATACTGGGGATCAAACTCACAACCCTGCACTTCCCAGGCAGGTGCTTATGCCACTGAGCTATATCCCCAGCCCCTGAGAAGTGTTCTAAACGTAAAGCACACACTGGATTTTGAAGACAGCACCAAAAAAGGAAAATATCTCAATAATTTTTTATTAGTCACATATTAAGTGAAATATTTTTGATATAAATATAAAGAATCTAAATTATCTGAGCATGATGGTGCACGTCTATAATCCCAGCACTCTAGGAAGCTGAGGCAGGAGGATCACAAGATCAAGCCCAGCCTGGGCCACTTAATAAGATGCTGTCTCAAAATATAAAAGGGCTCAGGATGTATCTCAGTGTGAAAGCCCTGGGTTCAATCCATATTACTGACATTAATTCCATCTTTTCATTTGATTTTTTAGAATGTGGCTAGTAGGTACACTAGACAGGGTTGTTTTCAAAAGAGATAACTGAGAAACTGCACAGCAGCTCCAGAGAGCATTTGGTTGGAGACTGTTAGGGGTGCTTTCGAGTCTGGAGGCATTTCTTCATGCTTGTCCCTCTTGCACGCTGGAAGGTGGTCAGGTTAGCTCAGACCTGCTGGATGCCACGTTCAGGGAGATCTTAGAGGGCCTCCACCTACAGTCTGGCCTCTTTGTCCCACCATAGCTGATATGGTAGGAGAAGCTTCAGGCGGAATTTTTTAAAGCAAAGAAACACTTAATTAGCTTATATTCGAAAAGAAAGAAAGCATCTCTTGCAGAATACAAATCCAAAACCTGGAGGCATTGGGGAGGGATCAAGGATGCTCTCGAGAGATACTCTTTTGGCCCCACAACCACACCACGCACTCGCTGTGGCCTCACGAACCCTAAGGAAGAAAATCGGATTCCTAACGGACAAAGGCTGAAAGCCCTCAAGAAGGGGCCAAGAGCCAGGAAGGCGTGGCATGTCCTGGGCTGCGGGTTCGAGCACGCAGGATGAGGCCCCGGGAATCGCAGAAGCTAAAGCGGGGAGGACACAGCCTCGCCTGCGCTTTCACTCTCCTGAGCCGCTAGCTTCTGGGGAAACCCCACCCCGCCCACTCCTCCTCCGGGGAAGGGGCCTGCGATCACTTTCGGATGCCAGAAGTCACTGCAGTCACATCCACACTCCCGGCGAGCACAGGAGGCCTAATGACGGCCCCATCCTTGGCTCTCACAGTTCAGAACGTGGGATTCTGAATGCAGCGCCTTCTGAAGTTCGCAGCTTGTTAAAGTAGACCTCAGGCGCTGGCGGGCTTGCAGCCAGCACCATAAATCACAGGATGGCCCACGTTTCTGATGTGCTTCAAGAGCACTCGGCACCACCAGGCAATTCAGTTCACAAATCGCTCTCAGACTCCACCTAGCGAGAGCGTCCTAGGTGCCAGCTCCTTCACAGAAGCTGCAAAGCAAGAGGTCCCTGTCCCCAGAGACTTACTCTCAGCTGGTGCCTGCCAGGAGTTCATACCCCGCCCCACACACCCTGCTGGGCAAGACCAGCAACTTCCCGGAGGAGCCCATGCTAGGGCTGTTTTGCAGAAATGGGGAGGCAGGCTGGAAGGTGTGACGGGGAGAAGCCCCTCTAGAAAGAGAACTAGCATGAGCTGGGAAGCGGTGTGACCTGTGCTGAGTACATCCTGCATATACATGAGATAAACAAGTCCCACCTTCTCCTGCAGCTTGTGGTCTTACCATCTGGTCGCCTGAGACAGAACTGCTGGGCTGGTAGGCTGAGGGGCTCAACTGTTCACTTTTGAGAGTGGATGAGAAGTCTGGGTAATTAAAAGTTACTATTTCTGTTGCTCACAGGTGACTTTCCCTGTTGTTACCCTTTTTCTGAGACAAGAATCTGACCTGGCTCACTCTAGCATGGTGACGGGCAAAATCCCCAGCTGGTGAGCGGACTGGCAAGCCTCCCAGGAAGAGGTCTGCAGAGAGCTTTTGGGTTCTGGGCTGGTGCCTTAGGCCAGACTCCGCTACCCCAGGCATCTCCCTTCCCTGGGGCCAGTCAAGAAAGACTTAGCTTGCTCTCCAACTCCCCCTCTAAAACTTCCTGTCAGGAGGGCAGCTCCTTAACCAGATCTCAGGCCCACTGCTTAGATTTTCAGATACCTTCCGTTATTAAAGGTTACTCTTGGTATTAATGGTACTTTTTGAGGCTCCAGGGATCAAACCGAGGAGCACACTGTTGTCAAGCCAGACATTCCTTGCTGTTTAAAATACATCTTTTAAAATTTTGAGACAGGGGCTCACAAAGTTGGCCAGGCTGGCTTTGAACCTGTGAGTCTCTTGCCTCAGGCTCCAGAGTTGCTGGGATTCCAGGCATGTGCCACCACACCTACCAATTGGTGATTTATTCTTATTTTTAACCTGTATATATCTATTTGAAGCTTTTCCCCCACTCTCCCCTCCTCCAGGCTGGATGAATGGCTCTGGAGCTTTCCTGTGGGCTGGCTCCTTGGGTGTGGGGACCAAGGGCAGAGAGGGCAGAGCTCCTTTCCTTGACAGGAGACCCACAGATCCTCCCTGACTGGTCACAAGTGTCTTTGGGCCTCATGTGGAAAGATGATACCCCCTACACTCCCCATAGTTAAGGGTCTCACCCTCACAGCTACCCTAGCTCCTTGCTGTCAGTTATGGGTAGAGTTGTACTCCCCCAAATTCCTCTGCTGAAGCTCCTAGTACCTCAGAATGTGACTATACTTGAAAGTGGGGCTCTTAAAGAGATATTAAGTTAAAATGAGGCCATTGGGGTGGGACCCTAATTGAACTGGGCCCTAATCCAATCCGATTGGTCACCTTGTCAGAAGAGGTGATTAGGACACAGCCAACATACAAGTAAAAGAATTATAAAAACCCGAACAATTTTGAAAATATATAAAGTTGGATGGCTCACTCTCCCTGACTATAAGACTTACTACGGGGCTGGGGATTTAGCTCAGTGGCACAGCACCTGCCTGGCAAGTGCAAGGTTGTGAGTTCGATTCCCAGTACTGGAAAACAAAACAAACAAACAAAAAAAGACTTACTACAAAGTTATAATAGTCAAAACAGTGTGGTATTGGTGAAGTGATAGAAACACAGATCAGTGAAACAGACCCACCTGTAATAATCAATTGATTTTTTTCCAAAGGTACAAAAGCAATTCAATGGAAAAAGGGTAGGTACTGTAACAAATGATTTTGTTGACATATTTATGGAGGAAAAAATGAACCTCCTCCTTCCCTTATATAAAAATCAACCAAACTGGACCTTTGGTCAAAATCCTGAATGTAAAAATATTTGTTGAGTGCCTATTCACACACAGCTAACTGCACACTGTCATTACGTATATCTAGATGTCCCCCTAAAGCCTCATGGGATCACAGGCGAGACCTCAGGAAGGTGATGGATTGCAGGGGAATCATAGCTGATTTGCTGTTAGGCAGCAAGGCCTGAACAGAAAAAGTGGGTCACTGTTCTAGCTCCCTCCTGACTCTGCCCTTGACTCTGCTTCCTGCCTGTCATGAGGTGAGCAGCTTCCCTCCACTGGGCCCTTCCACCGAGCCTCTTCTGTCTGGTGCCTGCCACCCATGCAAGGCCTGAAACCCTGAAACATGAGCCAGAATAAATCTCTACTCCCTTAAGTTGCAAGTGCCACATGTTTTGTCACAGTGCTGAGGAACAGGACTAAGATACACATCCCATTAATCAGCTATTTCCACCTGTCTGTCCTAGTGCTGTGGACTCCGGTTTATAATGCCTCATTACTCCCAGAGGACACGATTTTCCCTACTTTCCTATTTTTTGAGTATCTTCCAAGAAGATTTTCTTCATTAAAAGTCTTTCCTCTTGTTATCCTGTGGCATTTTCCCAACTTTTCCTTCTAAATTTACTTGTATAGACACAGTATTTACATTGTCACATTTAATGATTCCTGTACCTATGCAGAATTCGCATATCTTGTCATCCTTCACACATTTTTGGATTTGGCGCTATCTCTGACCATTCTGGCTGTGACCATCTTCTATTTCTTCTGGAAAATTCCTACACACAGCGCTGCATCTCAACAGTTAATAAATCCATAATTGTCTGGTGACTGAGATACACACTTGGATTAAGCAGAAAGGAACAGGCCTCCTGTGAGGGGAACTCACTTCTGAGGGGTCCTGTTGGGACTGGCTCATCTGAGGTCCATTTCAGGAAGAGCTGGGCACTTGTCCCCACTTGTGGCCTTGAAACTCTCAAGGCATCCACAAGACCCCTTTGCTGAACTGCCAGGGCAGAAGAGCAGCTATAAGTGGAAACTCCAAGAGATGACTACCAACAGGCAGCCCCTTCAGGGCTCAGTGCCATCAACTTCAGGAGTGACAGGATCAAAAATCGGACCACCGACATCAAGAACAGGTGTTAAAGTGCTTTACAGTATTATAAGACTGGGCTCATCTTGCTCCCCCATCAGATAAAGAGGAGCAAATAGAAGTCAGAAAAGATTTTTACTGCAAATCAAATCCCAAGGGGCTGACCTGTGAATTCCTGGACAGAAAGCAATGGTAGCAAAACTCAGTTCCAGGTTCTGAAGCACAACTAGATATGTGAAGTTCTACCCATATTTTTTCTAGTTTCTCTCAAATTCCTAATTCCTTTAAAACCCCAAACTCCTATTTGGAAGTCAGAATTCATGATGCAAAGACAGAGATGAACTTCCCAAGTTCTGTTGGAAACCTCTTCTGTTCCTTCTCTGAGCCTTTTGAACTTTTTCTCTAGTTTACTAGGGAAGTACAGAGGAAACTATGCCATGAAACCTTGTTATCACATCTTTCCTTCTAATGTTTTTCCCTCTAGGTCATTCAGTGTGAAAAGTCCCAGCTGCAGGGTTATAAAGTAGCATTGCTGCCACATCAAATTTTCACCATAAAATCTCCTGAGGCTTTCCAGTCACTAGGAAAGATTATAAAGAAAATTTCATTACATCTGAAAGTGCTCATCTGTAGGTAGGAGGGAAGTTGTGTCAACATGGGAGAAAGAGAGAAGCCATACTGACAGCTGCCTCGATGTACCCGATTGTCCCTCACCAAAGCCTTGGGCTGAGGGCACCCTTCAAGTACAGGCATCTCGTCTACCAGATGCAGCTGGTGCTGGAAGAAGGCACGCTAGGAGAGGGCTGGATAAAACAGGAAGGAGCCCTGCCTCCTGGTCATCCTGGGCCTCATGATTTCACTGCACACATCCAATCTCTCCAGTGCTCTGAAATGTACATGAACAGGCAAGTGGGGACAGGAAACAGAAGAATGCCACACAGGTATTTATCTCTGATTGAATATTGTAGTTACTGCTACAGTTTGGATCTGGCCCATGTTTTAAAGCTTGGTGCCCAGCTTGGTGCTACTGGGAGATAACAGACCCCCTTTAACAGATGGGACCCGTCAGGAGGGTCTTTAGGTCATTGGTGGCATGACCTTTAAGGGGATTATGGAACCCTACTGTCTTCCTCTTTTTCTCTTCCGCTTCCCAGCCATGAAGTGAGCAGTTTTGTTCCACCACACAGTCTTCTTATGACCATCTGGCCTCTAAGGGTTTTGTCCGCCATGATGTGCTCCTCACTGAGGTGCAGAGGAACTGGGCCCACTGACCATGGACTGAAGCCTCTAAAACTGTGGGCCAAAATAAACCTTTGTGAAATTGCTTCTCTCAGTTCCTTGCTCCAGCAATGGAAGCTAATACAGCTACACATATATATAGAAGTTGATCCGTGTGATCTTGATAAGAAATGTGAAACCAAACCCCAGTACTTCCTTTTGAGATCTATTAGTGACAGAAGTATTACCTGCCCAGGAGCCCAGACAAGAACATAATTTTAAAGGAGAGAAAGCCTGGGGCTTTCTGATGCCTATTTTTGAAAGCAAAGAACAGCAGCAGTCTAGTTACCAAGAAACTTCTTAACTAGAAAGAGTCCAATAACAAAAAGAAGGGCTGGGGATTTAGCTCAGTGGCACAGTGCCTGCCTGGCAAGCGCGAGGTAGTGAGTTCGATTCCTGGTACCAGAAAAAAAAAAAAAAGTAACAAAAAGAAAGTTTTTGTTTGTATTTTAAGGGGACTTCCTTATCTTTTGGGAAAAAAAATATTACTGTAAATTAGAATGTACATAAACAAAAATGTACAAAGCATAAATATTCAGCATAATGACTATTATAAAGCAAACAGCCATGAAGCCAATGGAGATCAGGAGCCAGAGTGTCATTGCCAATATCGTGAGAGCTCTTCTTAAATGTCCTCACTTCTCAGCATCAAGGGACCCACCACTGGACTCTTTTTAACTTTAGGGTTAGCAGCCCCCGAGGCCTCCTAGCTTTGATCTTCTTCTTCCTCCCTACAGTTCATCCACCAAAGGAGCATGTAAAATAACTGCCCTTAATACCTATGCTCATTGAACTAATCCAATTTACTTTTTCATCTCTGCTTTGTAGCACTGGAGATTAAACTCAGGGCCTCATACATACAAGGCAAGAGCTTCATCACTGAACCACACACACACACACACACACACACACACACATTTTCAAAATTTTATTTTAGAATAGGATTTTACTAAATTACTCAGGTTGGTCTCAAACTTGTAGTGCTCCTGCCTCAGGTCTCTGAGTAGTCTAGCTGGGATTACAGGCATGCACCACCTTGTCCAGCCCAATTTACTTTTAGGTTTTTTTTGTTTTTGTTTTTGTTTTTTTGGTACTGTAAATTGAACTCAGGACTCTGTGCTTACCAAGCAGGTGCTTGTGCCACTGAGCTATATCCCCGGCCCAATTTACTTTTAACAAACAATCACTTCAGGGTTTGAAACAGAATAAACAAAAATAAAAATGATGACAAAAAAGTTTCTCATACACTAAAAATGTTAGCATACTCTTTTCTAGAACACCAGGATGAGTAGGACCCTGCTTCCAACAGGAAGGTACAACCACTTTCCTGTCATAAGGGGCAGGCATCTGCCTGAAACAAATATTTCAGCAAAGACAGCACAATGGTCCAGCAAGGTTTTCCCACCTCTGAAATATAATTAAAAATACAGATATGGATGTTTCAAAAGTTAAAAGCTTAATTAACATTCAACAAAGGATGCATAATCATGTTAGAACTGACGTTTGTGGGCAATTAAGACTAGGAGATAAATTAGCTCTCAATTCTCAGTAGAAGGTGAAGTTAAAAAAAAGCTCTCAACCTGGGTATGGTCTCACACATCTGTAATCCCAGCATTCTGGGAGGCTGAGGCAGCAAGATCATAAATTCAAGCCCAGGCTGGGCAATTTAATGACTTAGTGAGACTCTATCTCAAAAGAAAATAAAAAGGCCTAGGATGTAGCCTAATAGGAAGGCCCTGTTTCAATCCCCAGTACCACAAAAAAAGGTTCAAGTTGCTTAATGGCACAGAATCCAGTTACCTCCGCAGCCTTCCTGTTGCGTAAACAGCAGCTTGTTACCAAAAGCTGCTCCTTAAGCGTTTGTTAATGGAGTGCATTTTACACTGTTGTGTGCAAGTTACCAAGGTAACTGTCCATCCTGGAGACACCAGCAAGTTACAAAATTCATCTTGACACAGAGAGGCTTTAAAATCCAGGGCACCAGCTAAGGGAGGTGCTGGGGACTTGGTCGCACACACCTGCAATCCCAGCCCTCAGGACTCAGGCAGAAGGATCACTGCGAGCGCAAGGCCATGGCACTATGTAGACCCTAACTGGAAGAATAAAAGAGAATTTCGCTAATAAATTCGGATGTTTGTGTGTGACTTAATTATACTTAAAATGTGGAGGAAATCAACCTTAGGATTTTAAAAGAAATTATGCATACAATTTAGGATACAGAGCAGCTTGTCGAGATGTCACGTTTGCTTTTAGACTTTTTTCACTTGGAGTGCAATGTCCAGGTAAGAGTCAGAAAAAGTTACAAGCTCTTTGGGAGAAAATGAAAAATCAGAAGCGGCAGCAGAAGCTCTTTGTTCCCTTCCTCCCGGCGGCGTTGAGACACAAGCAGGGCTGAGGCTCGCAGCAGAGCCTTGCTTTCTGCATAGCGCCACCTAGTGGCTTGGATTGCAAAATTGATTTTATTCTCAAAGATCGAAAATTCCAGTTGTGAACAGATTTGACAAGTTATGACTCACAGAGAGTGTAAATGCTAGCTGAAGAGTCATTTGGATATATCTTACGTCCGAGAGTATACCTCCTATTAACAATGGTTGTGTCACCATTGAGAATTATTGAATGATTATTCAGTAGGT